>NC_056704.1:26908117-26943117 GCF_018831695.1 Puntigrus tetrazona
TGACACTGAAGACAGGAGTACTGATGCTGAAAATGTATCTTTTCCATAAAAAAATAAATAAATAAAAAAATAAAAATAAATAAAAATAAATAATAATAATAATAATAATAATTAAATATATATATATATATATAATAATATATATATATAACAAAGTTATAAAAAAAGTTATTTAACAAATTAGTAATAAATATAAAATTATTTTCACAAAGAAAATGATAAGCACAACGTACATCTTTAAAAAAGCACAGGTGATCCAAAGAAAGATTCACTATGTATTAGTTACAGCCCAAAAAGCATCCATCTGCCATAAAACACTGTCTAGATTGTCAGCTCACCGGGTTTTGGAAAAGAGCTACAGGCCTTCATAAGACACACGACTGCACCGACTGCATGACAACTGCATTAATCATCAGAGTTCACACTGTAAAACAGTGACTGATCGTCCCCGTGTCACTGTACAATCCGCACAGCCGCAGCATCGAGGATCGCGCTGACAAATAGCACAATAAGCGCTTATCTCTGAAAGACTCACCCACAGCCCTTCTCAGAGACACATGCTCCGTCTATCGCTGCCATCCTCAAATTTATCACCCTGCTGATAAGCATCGAATGCCATCCTGCCTCGCGGGGGAAGGTCAAGTGACGAAAAGAGTAACGCAATTACGAAAGCCAGATTTTTTTGCATTTCGTAGGTGAAAACGGTGCTCACCAGAATTACTCTGGCACGGTTACCAGGGTGTTGCTATGCACTTGCATCGACTTCCCAAACACAGCTTGCTAGGGTTAATTATCTTTAAATATGCGAAAACATTTTTAACCGAAACAAATGCACACGCATTAATCTGACTACGAGCGAAAAGTCGAGTGAAAGCTGCTGCATGTGAGCCGTATAAGCAATAGGAGGGGAGCAACAAAGCTCTGCTGCGTCCCCTGAGCGAGGAGACACTGTTGTTGCAGTGACAGCGATGAAGATTTATGCCGCGCCGACCTGATAGATGAGATTACAGTGCACTAAAAGTCACACATCACTGAACACTAGCTCAGCGACAGGTCAGGACTCTCTGCTGGAGTCCTTCAGCTCACAGAAACACAAAACACAAAACTAAACGTGGAGCAAAACAAAAAATGTGTTTATTATGCTAAAAGTCCAATACACAGTTCCAGTTGTGCTGAAATGAATGCACAGTCTATATTTGTTTATTTATTTAAAAATATAAAGTAGTAAATTGCACTGTATATATACTGTACATAGTATAAAAAAATAAAAATAAATAAATATATATATATATATATATATATTTTTTTTTGTCAATATTTTATTTATATATTTTAGAATATATATATATATATATATATATATATATATATATATATATATATATATATATATATATATATATATATATATATATATATATATATATGGCATTTTACATTACAAACACACACACCTACATGCAATCTCTTGCAAATAATTAAGAGCAGTATCTCATGAATATGCCTGAGCGGATGACGCAGATGCATCTGGAGGACGGATGCCTTTCATCTTAGTGTAGTGGGACAGCGAGATGCTCGTCTAAATCTCCTGATAATCCGCCTCAGCTTGTAATGAAAGGGATAAATCAGGACCCCGGACAGCGCCGGGCAGGACCGACTGATAGCGCTGCTGTCTGGCTGGATTCAGCACCACGGACAGCGACACGTCTACACGCCTGGATCTGACTCTGGGTTTGGGTTTACAGGGCATTATACAGACCTAACAGGTACAAATCTGTGGCAGCAAGAGGAGAAACACCATAGGTAGACTCGCTGTAATCCACGGCTGTAGAGGACGACGACACATAGAAAAGCACGTAGGGAAATTACATTAAACACTGTCCCCTAATCTGATGTGTGACACTTAAATGTGTGTGTGATGTATGTGCTGGGTGAAAAACTGCCTCGGATATTATCAAAGAGTCTAAACACACACCAACAGCCTAAGAAGCCTGTTAAACACACTGATCACTTCTGAAAATCTACAAGTAATTGAATGGCATTTCATTGTTTATGCACGGGAGCAGCAAACATTGACTAACCAGGCGAAGAACCACAACGATATGGTTACAGTAATGGAGATTTATGCAATGTTGACCAGATAGATGTGATTATAGAGTCACGGCACTCTCCTACTGGAATCCCGCTGGAATTGACACCCAAGGAAAAAAAAAAATAAATAAAAAATTACATCCAAAATTAAAAAATAAATAAATAACATTAAATAAATCAACAACATTAAATCAAATAATTTGAATAAAATAAATAACAATGAATAAAAATGAAAAATAATGAAATAAAATAAAAAGAAGTAATTTAAATAAATAAAAAATAATACAAATTTAAAAAATTAAAAAATATATATTTAATAAAGAAATTAATTTTTTTATATATATAAAATAAAATACATAATAAATAAAATAAAATATGCTGTAAGGTCACAGCATTTGACTCCTTTAAAATAATAAAAAAGTAAAATTATAATGCTAAAAACATACAATGTTTTTTTTTTCTCCACAGACCTTAAACAGCACTAAAAGAGCCACGGCATTATGACGGCGTCTACGTCTCTACCAGAGGAGTTATGACTGTGTATGACGGTAGTGAGAGGTTCCCCTTCCATCGCATCCGTGTACCACGCTCGAAAACACACAAAGGCACACGGTGCGGCTCGCTACACAAACGCACGCAACTACAACCTCCTATTACGATTCCGCTCACAGCAGCCGTGCAGTAAGACAGGAGAGGACCTGCGGTGGGCAGCAACAGCAGATCCCGAGCTCGAACCCTCCCTCCGTCCGCACGGACCATTCCCGTGTCAGCGTGAGTGGGTGTGTGCGAGCGCCGACGAGATTCCTCCACTCACCCTGGCTGTTGGCGGCCCCCTCTGCCTCCTCGCATTCGGTCAGGTTGTTGACCATCCTGCCTCTCCGAATGCCCTCGCTCCCCCAAAACTCTCCTCCTCGCAGGGGGGAAAAGCAGAAGATCGGCCAAAAGAGGAGATGTGCGAGAAAAAAGACGGAGCGATTGGCGCACCTTGCCTTCCCCTGCCGAGAGCCCAGAGGAAATTACCGGCCGATGGAACGAGAGATGCGCGTTTTTTTCTCCTCCGATTCTCTTCTTCTGGCGCTCTCCTCTCCTCTCTTGGCTGTAGCGTGACTCCTCTCTCTCTCTCTCTCTCTCTCTCTCTCTCTCTCTCTCTCTCTCGTAGGAGGAGGGAACGACAGCTCAGAGCGGCTGGAGTTTACTGGATGATGGAACACTCTCTCTCTCCCTCTCCCACTCGCTCGCTCATGCACATGGGTATCCATGCACACGCGCTCTCTCGAAACAATATTCGCCAAAAAAATACAGTCAAAATAAACAAATGCACAAATAAATTAAATTACCGCTGACTTTTGCAAAAAAAGTTGCATCGCAAAAATATAACAAATACTGTATGAATAAATTGTAATATTATAAAAGAATACAAATACAGTAATTATACAATTGCGATGCAAAAAAAATCAAAAAAGGGAAAAAAAGACTAAATTACATTAGAGACTAAAGAAATACTTAGAGTTGATTATAACGCCAAAAAATGGCTGCAATGGAAGTTATAATACTCCATGTTTCGACAACCACAACACGTATGCAAACAACGCTGCGTTACATCCAGCTTTTCACCTTCATCGCCATGGCAACACAAAGCCTTAAACAACCGTAAAAAATATATTGTTATTAATCAGTGCTGTCAAATGATTAATCGTACATATTTATGCATATTCATGTGTACTGTGTAACTTTACTATACAATATACGTTTTGAAAATATGTGTATTATACATTTGTATTTTTATATTATGAATAAATATATTATTATATAACCATAACATAGTTTTCTTTATATATATATATATATATATATATATATATATATATATACATTATATATATATATATATATATATATATATATATATATATAAAGAAAACTATGTTATGGTTATATAATAATATATATAAATATACACATATATATATACGGTATATATATATATATATATATATATATATATATATATATATATATATATATATATATATATATATATATATAATGCAAGTGTGTGCATCTATATATATACGTAATAAATGTATACAGTGTACACACATATATTATGTCAACAAAAACGTTTATTTTGAACACAATCGTGATTTAAATCATTAATGTATATAGGTTATTGCTGGATGCGTTTTGCTGTAGATGGTAAAAGCACACTCCTCTCCCGAGGAATAACTGTTCCACTGTAGGTTGGTCAAAACCCTCTTTCAGTCATTCATGTCACTGAACAACCGCATGCCTGCAAATTTGTTTTGTAAAACACAATGGATGCGATCAGCGGCTCACACCAGCGGAGGCTCGGAGCAAACAGAGACGGGAAAGAACAAGAGATCGAAGGGACACGGATGCAAGCCGGCGTCTTTTATCCCAACTCTGCATTCAGACTCTCTCCTGCATCGTCCGGCCGAAGGACGGAAGCGCGGCTCGGAAGCAGATTCCAGGTAGCCTGCAGTTACACGAAATCTATTAGGTTAGAGAATTGCGCGACACGGAAGACGGCGAGGGAAAAGAAAGGCATTTCGCCACGAGTCACAAAAACAATCCACATGCTTTTGAAAGACATTAAAGCGTCTACACGAGAAACGGACGCCGCCAGGGCAGACGCAGGGGATTATTTACAATTACCACACACACACACACACACACACACACACACACACACTTCAGTGCTCACGAATGATTTCTAATATCTGGAAAGCTCAGCAGATCTTCACTATACGTCTCACGTGTTTGTGTATATGCTGCGTCCCGGAGCAGCTGAAGCGAGAATGAGATTGAAACTGAAGCGGTAACAAGATCACTTGGCTTGTTAATCTCAGGTGATTTCGGTCGAGGCACCGGTGTAATCTGCATTTTTCATTTTCTACAGCTGGTAATGGATCCATATTCATGACTTTTTACTGCTTTGCTATTATTTTTTCATTTGGTTCGAACACAGTTAACAGCACTGCCGCCGAGAGAGAGAAAAAATGCATTTATTTAAAAGGGTCAGAAGAATTCGCCTTGATCTTTCGACATTAAAGAGGCCTTTGTATCATTATAACGTCCCGCGAGTTTCGCTGCTAACCAATCGAAAGCGTTTCTTGAAATGAGGTGCACGATGACATCACGGGGGCGCGCAAACATTCGACCAAACCCAAAATTTGCATTTTGTAAACGAGGCACGGCGTCGCGGAGAGAAACGCTTGTTCAAAGACGAAGAGGTGCTAGATCTTAAGATCGGGTTGAGTATGCAAATAATCTTTTTTCGAAATTTTTTTTTTTTTTTTTGCATATTTTGTTTCCAGCACAAACCGATCACAAAAGACCAGGATGGTGCGATCTGCGCCTGTCCACGGATATTAATAAGAGAGCATTTATGTATGTTTATACGTGAAAAAAAGCTAATTCAATTCTCTGATGCAGAAGCATTCACCAACCGTCATCAACATGACTAATATTCTGCAAGATCGTCATAACACTCAAAAAAAAAATAATGCTGTGAATGGATAGAAGCAATTGGTTTAAATGTATAACACTACCTTATGGATAGTAACCCAACCGCGGTCAAAACAGCCCAATATCTGCTTCTGTTAGTATTTAACCCGGCATTTTTTAGAGTGCAGAACTCTATAAGGCACACAACTTATCTGTTCAATTACACACACACTGAATGACTGTCTGATGAAGGTTAGTGAAACGTTGTCTGAACGTCGTGTTCCTCCATTCCAAGCCACCGTCCGAGGCGAGCCGCTCAGGCGACTCAGCTGGAACGGGGCTATTTTTGGGCCGAGAGCTGTCAGGAAGACTCAAATGGTCTGTGACCTGTAAGCACTCAATTACAAAAGCTGTCAGCGCTGGGCTCTTCCGAACGCACCTCTACGACAGCTCAGAAACCAAGCGTCTTGACAGAGACGGAGAACAAACAGGCACTGTGCACAAGAACCTAACATAAGCCATGTCACCGCCGAGCTGCTGGAGGTGATAATCACATTTGATTAATAACAGTGCATTGCTTTCTGTTATAAAAGTTGCCCATTCCAATCAACCAGTGGGCTGGCAGCTCAGTTCCTCACACTCCCAGAATCAGTATAAAAAGCGTCGCGGCCGATGGCGTCTATGACAGAGCGAGCCGGAGAGGCACTGTGCTCCAGGTGAGCGTCTCCCTCGGGGGCTTTAACCAAACACAGAGGATTGTGGGTCAGTAGTGAGAGTTGTTGTACACAGAGCAGGGAAGGATCAGGTGGCGTCGTCACACAGCTGGGTTGGTTTGGGAGCAGAAGCACAGAGGCGGCGCACACGCACACACACATACACACACACACACACACACACACACACACACAGTGACAGAGCAATGACACAGGCCTGTTACATGACGCCGTTTACACACCTGACTGCCCTGCGGTGCTGACTCAGACCAAGAGAGCACTTACACAAAGACATTACAGGCAATAAGACATCAAGACAAGAATATAACTCTACAAAGTTTGACATGGTCCGAAAATTGTACTTATTTACTTATTATCAGAAACACACACACACACACACACACACACACACACACACACACACACACACACATATATATATAGTATATATATATATATATATATATATATATATATATATATATATATATATATTAGTACACACAAAAACTTTTATTTTGGATGCGATTAATAGCAATTAATCATTTAAAAGAACTAATATATATCTTAAAAATGTATTTGTTTATATATTTATGTTCATGTAATATGCATTTAAATGCATTTAATGTTTAAAAGAAATAAACAGCAATATAAAAATGTAAAAAGTAAACTATATATGTATGTATATATATATATATATATACATAATATTTAATATATATATATATATATATA
Source organism: Puntigrus tetrazona (assembly GCF_018831695.1). Classification (NCBI taxonomy): domain Eukaryota; kingdom Metazoa; phylum Chordata; class Actinopteri; order Cypriniformes; family Cyprinidae; genus Puntigrus; species Puntigrus tetrazona. Next base: position 26,915,125 of record NC_056704.1, read on the forward strand.
TATATATACATAAATTGTATATATTTGACACTTATACAATTTGAAATAATTTTTAAAATATTAACATTTTTATTAAATATCAAATTAGCATAAAATACTTTAATTTAGTAAATATTATTGTTCTTGCTATTAAATGATCAATATCAGCAAGGACTGAACAAGACAGAAAGGTTTTTTCAGGAGCCGTGGAAGCCTTAGAAAGTCAACAGATAATATCTGCTCAAACGTGTGAAATAATAAACCCAGTTAATAATCCCAGAACAGTTTGACGTTTTAAACTATACTTTAACCTGCAACTTTGTGCAATGACCTTATTAACGACCTTTAAAGACCCATCCACTTCGGCGGAAAACAACACAAGGCCTGCACGCGCAATCACGAAGAACCGGTGCGATGCCGGAAAGCGCGTTAAAGCTCTCGCTACTTCGCAGCGGCACACACGCGCCGACGACAAAGACCTCGCTGATTGAAACAACCTTCGCGGCCAATCTTAATTAGCGAGCGGCCGACAATAGAAGCTCAGGGTGCGACTCTGGGATCCATTCTTTCCGGGTCGAGCTTCTCCGAAGCCGATGACCGAGCGGCCATATTAGAGCTCAAGGCTGCTCCTTAATGAACGCGCCGCCTGACGAACGCTCCGAATACCGGCCATGTCGTGTGGAAATTGAATTAGAGCGTCGAGGAGGAGGGGAGCTCGGCGAGGGGGGGAGTCGATGCCCACCTACCCTTGAGCCGCGGCCCTGGGAAATCAAACAAACAGAGTGTGATAAAGCGGCGAACAATCGTCCATCACAGCCCCCGCTATCGCATCCGACGAGCGGAGAGAACGCAGCGTGATAGCTTCTCTCCTAATGACTTTCCTCTTCATTAGATTCATCCGAGCTTCAGTCTCTTAGCACTCAAAGTCAGATAATGTTTGTGCCCGGAGCACAAACCCCCTTCATTAACCTTTAAAAGGACCCGCACGCATCCTGAGATGCTGGCTCATGGATGTTCGTTGTGAGAACTGCATCAGATTTGGCCGATTCGGCTCCAATCTTTCATCTGGCTGTCCGTCTGCTTACTTATCGGGTGACTTTAAAGCGGTTTCCTCGGCTGAAATTGTCCTTCGCTCTCACGAACAAATCTAATCACACTCTTGAGATGCCGAGGACCGGCGATCTACGCTTGGTAAATGTCGGAGAGCTTCATAGAGGCATGTGCGAGTGATTTGTACGTGGTGAGAACTCTTCCACCTTATATTAAAGAGTTTCCAGCACATTTATTGGACCCATGGATAATTCATGCCGTGAATAGTCTACTACATTGGATAATATACTAACGGACATTAAAACACACACACGGGGATTCTCCATAGGCGTAATGATTTTTATACTTAACATTATTTTTGTAACATGTTAAATATATTAAAATGTATTAGATTACATGCATAGCGTAAGTAAATAAACAAATAAATAAACCGAAAACAAAGCGATATATCATTTAATAATTATAATTATATCACAATAATTATAGTATTATTACATTACTAAATTATTTATACTACTACTCAGGGGTTAAAGCAAAAAGAATTTTTGAAAGTGAAAGGGTGACTTTGGTAACTTTTGAAAGTATGCTATGGCAAAGTTATTGCTTTCCTTATTCAAACTGATTTTTTCATTAATATATGGTTGACCTGAAGAATAAAAATTATATCACACATTTTTATGAGTAAAATATGAGTTATAACACTGCTATTGGCATTTAGGAAGAGACAAAATACAGATACTATATAGAACAATTTATGTGTATGAAGAAATATTTACAATTTATTTTATATACATATCCACAGTATTATGTGCACATTTAATATATATATATATATATATATATATATATATATATATATATATATATATATATATATGTGTGTGTGTGTGTATATATGTATTTACATTAAATATTATACTTTTAAATATTTAAAATATTTATATAAAATATATATATATGTATATAAATATATTTATATGTATATGCTGATTTATTAGCAATAAATACATTTATATGAAATATTTATTTTTATATTTATTATAAATAAACATACATACGTACACATACTGTATACACACATATGTTTATGTACCGCCTACAGAAACGGTCCTTTCACAAACGAACCTAATAAGCGCGTGCAAGCGCTTGGTGCAGGGTACCAACTCTTTTATTCCCGCGACCCCGCGCCCGAGGCACACCGAAGAGCGTCCTGCAAATTTAATGCACGGATAATTTATGCCATGAATTCTGCAGCCCCGTAAAATGCATCTTTCTCCAAAGCAACCCGAGCCGCCCATGAGAATTACTTGACGTCGTAAGATGCAAAGGAGCACGAGAGTACCTGGAGGCGCTGACAGCAAACACAGCTGCTCCGAGTTCAATGAATCTCTTCCCGGGCAAAGCGGTCCAGAGCGCAGCAGCATCATCAAACGAGCGCCGCAGCCTTTCTTCGGGCCTCAGCCTCTCAAAGAGATCAAAGTCCAGATGGAGTGCTACGACACGGCCGACGCTGCTTTGTGTACCTATTAAACACGCTTGATCCACGCGATCAAAATCGAGGGCAATCCAATCTCCATCTTTCATTCATCTCGCGCCGAACAACAAACAGCCGTCAGCGCAGAAGAAAAGCTTCTTCCAGGCCTGCCGGTGCAGATAGGAGATGTGCGCTGAGTTTAAAGGTGAGCTTGACGGAACTATCGCCGGCTTTTTTTCTGTCTGAAAAAAAGCCTTTGGGATAAGTGCTGATGAAGGCAGCGTCGGGAATCTGGAAGCTACAAGAATCCGATACGTCTTGACAGTTGAGGAAAACAGAGCGCTGACATCTATGCGGTTCATTAAAAGATACAAGGAGCAGATACACAGTCTGTAACAAGACAAACTGAACACTGGTTTAGTGTAATGTCATTTATACTCCACTACATGCACTACGTTGGACACCAAAAATTAGTTAATTCCACACAGTGAACAGGATCTCTTCAGAAGGCTTGCAAAGCTAAACAAAAGAGAATGAGACAAAAAAAAGGAGAAGGTATTTTGACTTAAAAAGACTAACTATTCACGAGCATTTCAATCCGTCGTGTTCATCGTCAGTGCTTTATTCATTTTTTGGTTTAAATAAAAATGTATGCATTAATGCATTTGCAACGGTTCTACCGTAAATTCTGATTTAAAACACATTCATTTTTTTTTATTTAATATTAATGTAATTATTTATTTTTTTTATTATATTTTATATTTTATTATATTTTAATTATATATATATTATAGTTTTAATAACAAATTTTTCAAGGAACTTCAAAATGCCTACTGGTTTATTTATGTATTATATACACTTATATAAATGCTTATATAAATGTAAATAAATAAACTTTGCAGGCCTGTTATATAAAAAATGATATAATACACAATATATGTAAATATTTATACAATTTATTTACAAATATAGTCTTCATTTTAAGCATATCAATTATCTTATCTATAAATATATATCTATATCTATCTATAAATATATATCTATCTATCTATATATATATATATATTTATATATATATATATAATATATAAATAGTTCTTTCACTAAATTATTTATTTAAATTTAAACTACATTGAACACATTTTTAATTAAAATGTCATATTATATAACACTATTATGTGTTACATAAATTATTTATAGCATAAATTTATCATGAAAATGTGCTGAAGTAAATGGAGCAATTTTGATGCCATGTTGACTTCCATGTTGATTTATTCATTTCAACGCCAATTTACTCACTCTTCTCCAACCATACAGTACTATCCATATCTGCCGATTGTTATTTGTTTCTATTTGCGTGAGCTTTCTCCGTCTGAAAATAGACAACGGCATGAGCTGACCCACTTTTCCCCCTTACAGAAAAGAGGGCAAGGAAAAGCGATACTCCGGGAGACAGAAAAACCGAATTGTCAGCGGAGGATCCGGAGAAGATCTAATGAACCTGTATTTGCATACGCCATTTGCATGCAGAGCGGTAATAAAGGGCATTTTCTGGGCCCTGGTCGAGCTCGGGGGGATGCGCAGTCATTATAAGCACTCAGATATCTGTACAAATGGTGCTCCTGTTCAGACAAGCAGCAAAGCTCTCAGACGCAGGTATTTTGACCCGTCTTTCCTCGCGTACTCCTCCGGCCAGTGAAAGCCGAAGAGAACAGCTGTAGGGTGCGCCGGCTCTCGCGCGTCCAAACATGTTATTTGCTAATTACACTAAACATCTCTTGAACGCTTCTCCTCCAGCCACCCTGTGCATTAGGACGCGTCGCAATCAGCTATTTGCGCAATTACTGTGTTTGGCTATTCAATTTGGAGCCGTACCAAGCGTTGTGAAACCCTTTCCCTCAAGGTGCTGGAAAGGAGGGCAGATATCTGTGTCTCACAAACGCAGATGTGGATATATGGGGCAGGAACGAGCCGAATCGGACGCAAGGGCAAATATTTTGACGGCGGAGTAAAGCAGATAAATTGCGCGGCAGTTCGGGCGATTGGTATCGAGCTTGGCGGAGCTTATTGGCTTTGATCAAGGGCTAAAGTCTGACAAATTAAGACTAACAAGGTGCCTATTTGATTTACAGCAAAAATGACAAATTACAGAGTAAAGCTAATTAGGTAAAACATCACAAAAAGAAACAGAAGTGCCATGGTAACCTATTTACTGAGGAGCCACGGGGTACCGTGTAAAGACCAGTTAATATAATGGAAAAAGTATAAACATACCGTTCTTATATTCTATTTCTTTCATTTCTAAAAATAAATCGTTGTTTTTACGGAAAGAGAAATAGAAGGAGGTGAAAAACCTGCAATAAAAATAGTCAAATGACTTAAATTACTAAAACTTTTAATGAAAACTGAAAATATATAAAAAAAAAACCTATTATTAGCTTAAAATATTCTTAAATACTAGAAAAGTACATAAATACTAATATATATACATACACACAGTATGTATATATATATATATATATATATATATATATATATATATATATATATAGAGAGAGAGAGAGAGAGAGAGAGAGAGATTTTTTAAATGCTTAAAAACCGCATTGTTGAAATTTTATATTTGCATGAACCTTCAGGCAACCAAAGTGAAAGACTTACAGTGTATTACTGTATGAAACTAATCTAAATGTATGTACATAATAAATGACGACTGTCTTTTTTTTGTCTTTTCCCCCAATTGTTAATGCATTTTGTTCAATTTGGTATATGAAATGTCTGAACACGGTCACTATAAAGCGCTCCCCGTCTGTCCTAGACATATACGCGTTAATTGAGAGCAATAAAAGGCAAAGTCATTACCGCTGCCCATCAGATGTAATTCTATGCTACATTGACCTTTCTGATTAACTGCGACGTACTCAAGTGGTTTTTAATGCAGCAGAGGAAAGAGTTTTCTCAACTAGCTTACACGCCCAAAACAACAGAGTTTAGCAGGGAGACTCAAAGGAAACAGAAAGGAGCGTGGAAAACGAGATGAACCGTAAAAAACACTTCACAATGTAGCGAATGGGTGCCGTCAGAACGGGACTCCAAACTGCTGATAAAAACATCGCAATAATCCACGCCGCTCCAGTCCATCAGTTACCATCTGAAGAAGTTCACCAGAAACAAATCCATCAATTTTTAATCCATTATGCTTCCTCCGGTATAGAAGCAATCTTATCTGAATCAGGAGAGAAATATGTTCAAGTGAAAACATTTAGAGACAACACGAGTTGGCCTTTTTCACTGCGGGAAGCATTATTATGGATTATGGACTTCTTCTAAACGTCTTAACGTCCTAACATGCAGCTTCTTGCTACACGAGACATTAATCGATGGACTGGAGTGGATTATTGTGGTGCTTTTATCAGCTCCGTTTTATCAGTTTGGGCTCTCGATCTGATGGCACCCATTCGCTGAAGAGGATCCGTTGAAGTGATTCTCCAAATCTGTTCCAATGAATAAACAAACTCATCTAAATCTCGGATGGCCGGAGGACATTTAGCATCAACCGAGACAGAAATAATCACGCAATCCAGGCACAAAACCAGTTATATTTCATTGGAAATTACATTTGTAAAGGTTAAGTCACAATCAGACCGACCATCCATCTAAGACCGGGCCTGAAATATAACGGACAAACTCAATAAAAACACTGAAAATATCAAAGGGGTTGCGATCAATGAAATGAAGATGCTGAAAATGCCCCGAGGATTATTGAACCAAACTCTTTTATTCCAGCCTACGGTTTATTTGATTTGTCATTTTTATCAAGGAGCTTTTAAGTGAGAGAGCTTATGAAGGCATACCAACAAATCCCTCGTCTTTCAAAAAGCTTGTTTAGTGTCTCATTTCATACCTTGTGACCAACAATTCCTGCCGTGACTCCATGTATGTTTAGGCATCGGCCAATTCTTATTTTTGTCACATGTGTGGTCACATTGTGGAGATGCCGTGACGCACACCTGAGACAGGACAGCGCTTACGGTAATGCTTTCATTGCTCAGAGCGACGAAAATGCATTTCAGCATAATTCCATTTGTAAGACTCTAATTAGACGGGGACATTTACGCACACTGAATGATTTTGTTCATTACTTCGGCCATCGAGAGCGGACAGAAGCAGGATAGTGCTTCGGCTGCTCCAACGCGTTAGAGCGCACGTCCACGAGTTTGAACATGTCAGAAACATCACAGAACTGTGTCACGACAAATCAACTCAATCAAAACCCACCGGACTCCATCGGGACAGGACCGCCGAGTGAAAATTGAATGAGTAAGACAAGGGATCCTGGGGATTTATGGGATGATGCGTCTTGGCAAGCGCGGCGACTGCGAACAACATCTCTGAATCCTGAGCATCTCGACAAAATCAATCATTTTTCTCAAAAGATCGGAACCCTTTTAGGGTCTCAAAACAGTTAAAGACACTTGTCTTTGTAATAAGGCGATTTTAAAAGGCCAATGTCTGAATGGGGTTTAACAATAAAATTAAATAAAATAAAATAAAATAAAATAAATAAAAATAGAATAAAATAATAATTATAATAATAATAAAATAAAAAATAATAAAATAAATAAATAAAAATAATAGAATAAATAAATAAATAAATAAAATAAAAAAATAGAATAAAATAATAATTATAATAATAATAAAATAAAAAAATAAAAAAATAAAATAATAATTAAAATAATAATAATAAAATAAAATAAAATAATAAAATAAATAAATAAAATAAAATAAAATAAAAATAAAGATACTGGTAATGTTCATTATAACTTTGCATTATATTTTTAATAATTATTTGAATTGAATTTGAATACTTAATTTTATTTACTTAATTTAATTTTATTTACAAATTTTATAAAAAGTAAATTCAAAATTTTAATTACAATTTTAATTCCTTTTACACACACATTTGGTTTAATTTTGGTAGTGTCCTCATAAACTGTAATGCCTCATAAACACACACACATACTCATGTAGAAAATATCAAATGAATTTTACAAAAGTAATTGCATGCATGCAAAAAGCATGCTAAATGCTACTTTAATGTTTATGTAAAAATAAAACATAATAATAATTTTGATCTGTAAATATATAATAGAATATGTCATCACGCTGAAAAAAAAAATTCAGATGAATCAAACTTTTAATTTTTATAAAATATTCTAATTCAACTAATTATTCGTTTATATGGACACGGTACAGGAAACGCGCCACGGTGCCGATCGCATGCGTATCCGAGGGACAACGAGAGCAGAACGGGTGTCTGCACCGTGAACATCTGCTCGGGTCAAACTGCTGTGTAAACGAGGGTAAGAACAAACTCTAATTGAAAGCACATTAATCCAAACCAATTTACCAGGTCACCAGCAGTCCCCATGCGTTACGATACGTCTGCTGTCTCGGTATCTTCCCACGACCCTTCAGTCTCGCCTGACTGCACTGGGTGAGCTCGGGACCCACGGGTGTGGATGGAGAAACAGGTACTAATGACAAAAGTGGAGTTCGGTAGGCTGCGCGTGCTTTAGAGTCGCTGAATGATTTGAGCCTCTACTGACAAGAATTACACTGAAACTATTTAATAGTCTGAGCATTAAGACGAAGGACTTTAAAAGAACAGCGGAGGTAAATCAAATTGCCGGACGCAAAAAAAGAAGCTGTAGGATTATGAGCTGAATTGTTCTCTTGAAAAACAATTTGCAGGTTTTTAGATGCCTTGTAATGAAGCAGCAACTTGACACCAGTGGCCTGCTTAGCATATTTATATTTTCTTTTGCGGAATTAACGAACATGTAATGAATTAGCAGCTGATTCATTTCAAAGGTTCTGGCAAACCAGCAGACGATACGCATGACTTGTAAATGCATGTCTGCTTTGTTCTTGAACGGTATATCCTCCACAACTAGACTCATTACCAGCCTGCTTTAAAGGCTCATATAATGAGGAATCTTATCTTTCTTTATCTTGTGCAGAAATGTAATAGGAAGACATGCTGTAACTTTAAGAACCCAAGAGCTCATTCTGGCATTTGATCTGCAGTATTTTGTAAAATTTTCCTCTGTGTACTCATGTGTCAGACGCACGGCGGCTGTGCTGCATCTATCTATACATTTCCATACGGTTGTTTTTGTGCTGTTGGTTAAAACCTTTGAAGCTTCATCACTCACTGCATCCTAAAATAAAATAGGAAATGAAACACTGGAGCTCACAACAATATATGTCAGGGGTTTCAATATATCGCAACCATTTTTTCATGCACAAAAAAAAAAAAAAAAAAAAAAATAATATTATATATATATATATATATATATATATATATATATATATATATATATTTTTTTTTTTTTAGATATATATAAATATATATATATATATATATATATATATATAAAAAAACAATTCATCGTAATGACATCCAAAATAAATGTTTTAACACATGCATATATTTCAGAAAATTCTATTATGTTTACATAATAAATATATTTATTTATAATATTAAGTATATGTAAATATATGTTAATATTTTCAACATATTATTAAAACAAAAACTTTTACTTTGTATGCCATTAATTGAAATTAATTGCATTATCAGCACTAATTATATTATATTTTAGTATGTTACTTTACATTACATTACATTTTATATTACATCACAAAACAGGAATGACCTCTAAACTTTTAAACTGAAGGGCTGAAGAGCAGGAGAGCGCGTGAGCTTCACATCACAACAGACCTAGTGAAGATATAAAAACACAGGGCAAGAACAAGACAAAATGAGGACAACAACACACAAAAAGTCTCTAAATCTGTAGGAAAGTGCGTACGGGCTGCTAACCCATTTCTGGGGATGTGGTACAAGGTGGGTGATGTACTCTGGAGATGTGTGCTTCTCAGAGGCTCTGTGAGAGTTTATAAATAGCCGGAGGAAACAACAGATCGCGCATCAATGAATAATACTGTGAGGAGAGGAAAGGCTGGAAGAGAGATGCTGGCTCTTTACGCTCACATGCCACGCCACAGCGCTTCACTAAAACACACACACACACACACACACACACACACACACACACACACACACTACAACACATCACTGCATCACCACGACAACAGACAGCTCTACTTTACTGGAAATGGAGACTTCTTTACATCATGACCTTTAGTAAAGAATCAAATTAACTAATAAACTAAAACGGATATGGCATCATTAGCTCACATTTGCTTTCATTAGCTTTTGTTTTGTTTTGAGTTTGAAACAGCGTATATACACATACAAACTAATAATAATAATAATAATAATAATAATAATGATACTTTTATTAACAACGACTATCCCATGTGTTTGGGTGTACAACTTGCTGCAGAAAGTAGTGTTGCACTGAAGAAAAAAAGGTCTTTTTAAATGAAATGTATACATTGATGTTTACACTACAAAAAAAATATTTTTTTTGAAATCTTGGCCGATTGAAAAGCATGGAGTCGATCTGTCTGTGGCGCTGCTCAGGTGTTATGAGAGCACAGGTTGCTCTGACAGTGGCCTTCAGCTCTTCTGCATTGTTGGGTCTGGCATACTGCAGTTTTTCAATGAGATTAAGGTCTGGCGAGTTTAAAAACAGGGATACCATGGTGCTTAAACCAGGTGCTGGTAGCTTTGGCACGGTGTGCAGATGCCGCTTAAATCTGAATCTCCATAAAGTTGGTCAGCAATGAAGTGCCTTGGACCTCAGAAAACACAATGGACCAACAGCAGCAGATGACAGGACACCAAACCATCTCTGACTGTGGAAACTTCACACTGGACCTTAAGAAACGTGGAACCTGTGCCTCTCCAGACTCAAGGACCCTGATTTCCAAAGGAAATACAAAATGTACTTTTATCAGAGAACATCTCTTTGGACCCCTCAGCAGCAGCCCAGTCTGTTTAGTCTTTAGCCCGGGAGAGACGCTTCTGACGCTGTCTGTTGTTCAAGAGCGTCTTGACACGTCTCGTATACGTCTGTGTGAGTGGTTCTTGAAGCACTGACTCCAGCTACAGTCCACTCTTCGTGAATCTCCCCCACATTTTTGAATGGGTTTTGTTTCACAGTCCTCTCCAGGATGAGGTTATCCCTATTGCTTGTACACTTTCTTTCTACCACATCTTCTCCTCCCCTTCTCCTCTCTATTAACGTGCTTGGACACAGAGCTCTGTGAACAGCCGGCCTCTTTTGCAACGACCTTTTGTGTCTTGCCCTCCTTGTGCAGGGTGTCAATGCTCATCTTTTGGTCAACTGTCAAGACAGCAGTCTTCCCCGTGATCGTGTCTCTAGAGAACTGGACTGAGAGACCGTTTAAAGGTCTTTGCAGGTGTTTTGAGTTAATTATCTGATTAGAGCGTGCCACCAGGTGTCTTCAATATTGAACCTTTTCACAATATTCAGATTTGGGATTTTCATTAGTTGTCAGTAATAATCATCAAAATTAAAAGTAATAAACATTTGAAATATATCAGACTATAATGAATGGAACCTTTTGAATGGAATTGATGAAATAAACAATATATATATATATATATATATATATATATATATATATATATATATATATATATATATATATATAGTTTAATTTAAAATATATATATATATTTTTGTTTAATTTTTGTTTATTTTTTTATTTAATTTAATTTTTATTTATTTATTTTTTTCCGCTTGGACCACAATGTATGCAAGCAAAAACTGAAATTATGATTTTATTAGCATGCTATTTCATTTGTTTAAATGAAAAGCTTGGTGCAACAAGTCGTTTTTTTACACTGGAAATAGGGTCATTTTAAATTCATTTTTTTGACCTGTTTAAATAAACATAAAAATAAAGCTATTGACAACGTCTATTCTGTTTGTTTAGTTGCAAAACTTGGTGCAGTAGTTTTGTGCACTAGAAAAAATATATTTTTCTCCACTCTAAGGGTAAATGCCTGGTGTTTAGTAGCTAAATGTGGCTGGGCTATCATCTCTGGTCACTGAGGGCAAGTGTGTGTGTGTGTGTGTGTGTGTGTGTGTGAAATGTAGCTGTGGGTTTGGTTTACACAAGCACTCGCACAGCTTATGTCTCAGAAAGCGCTCGCGCCTTGTGGGCTCGCTGATAAGAGGCCGCCATCAGCTCCGCTTTGTGATAGAAAACACGCAGCCGGAGTCACTGGCCTCAGAGAAGACGAGTAAGGCTAAAGAAAAGTCTATTACGCTCAATAGGCTTCTCTTAGACGCCTCCCATTCAAAAGCTAAGAGACAGGAAGAACGAAGAGCAATAAAAATATGGGATATTGTTCAGCTGGCAAATTGATTTCGCTCTCTGCAACAAAAAGCTGGTGTGGCGTGCAGCGAAATACTAATAAATAAAATTAATTCAAATAGTAAAACATTTTAGGATTCAGGCGAGAGCTTAATGTAATAAAAGGCCATTTGACAACTAAAAATGACAACTAAAGCAAACTAAAATAAAATAACGAAATTAAATGCATGCATCATTTGTGGGCCCAAAATAATATCCTTTGACAACTGAACTATATTGAAAAAATAAAATAAAATCAATACATCGTAGGCATCAGTTGAGGTAAACTTAAAATTTACTGTAATTTTACAGAGTATAAGAACAGAGCCATATAATGCAATAAAAGGTAATAACATTAAATAAATATAATAATAATAATAATTATTATTATTAAAATATTTGATCTATTTTGAACTATTTCGAAATATTAAATATAACTAAATAAATATGGTGTTTATAATTACGAAGACCCTTTGAAAACGTATTTTAAATTAAAAATAATAATATGTCCATTTGCCAAATATATTGACGTCAAAAGAAACACATTATTGTCTTACATAAAAGCCAATCTGATTAGAAGACAAGGTCATTTAAAGGAGAAATTAGCCACATACTAGCCACATCATTTTGGTTGCAGCAAGCAAGCCATTGCCAAAACGGTGCCTCGAAGGAGCGGCGTGCAGAATTATGTGAGAAAAAGAGGTTGAAGAGGGAGAACGGAAACGGCCGCTGGAGATGTGTTGACGGACTGTGACCCCCGCGGTCTCTCCCAGCGCAGAAATAGCCATTACTGTGAAGAAACAGGTTAAGTGGCGATGTTATGAAACCGCTGTCTGTAAATAGAATCCACCAGCCGTACTCATCCGTTCCATTAAGTGCATTAAACACACATATTTAATGCACTACTTCACATTTACAGCTTTACGTTTCCAATAGACGGGCTGCGACGCGCTTGTGAATAAAACACCACGTTGAGTGCAAAGTGAACTCTATCTAATGGCTAGGCCGTCTGTTTATAGTTCAGGCGTAAGGAGAAATACGACCGAAGCGAACGCGTCGCTCTTAAGCTTTCACTTTCAGTGATTTCTGCGACATGGCGTCGCTAAGGAGCTAAAAACGTCACTATTGCTACTGCTGAAAAACCCTCGTTTCTACAGTAATAAACATAAAATATTATTTTAGGCATCGCTTTGACAACTGGACTACGCTAAACTAAAATTTAAAAGAAATTTTTTTATTTTAGGCATCAGTTAGGCAAAAGTCTTTTAATATTTTGCCAGAAAATATGATCGATTTTGATTAAGTAAAATAATAAATACCCTCTGGGAACTGAAAATTGGTTTTGAATAATAAAAAAAACATATATCATATCATATCAAATCATATTATTATTATATTTTCCATATAGTGAAATATATGGCAACAGACATGGAGAAATATTAGCAAAGGTTGCTTGCATAAATACTTATTTAATCAAGATGCAAGGTTAAATTATGACCTTTAAAGGTGAAATGCGCTTTTTAGCTGATAACATAAACACAGATGACACATAAAAAAAATGCAATACAATGCATAAAAATATTATTTAAAAAAAAGCTGCTAAACTAAAATAATAAATATTCTCTTTTGACTTGAATAGGCACCCAAGCAAGCACCCAAAGCAACCCTAGCAACCATCTCGAACACCCTAGCAACCGCACAACAAACCTAATCAGTTTTAATACTCGCAGCAGTTATTAAAATGCAGGTCTGTTCAGATGACCCGCTCGTCAGCAGACGTTGTTAAGCTACACGAGCCCCCTAGCAACTGCATAGCAACCACCCTGGTAGCCTCCCAAACACCTCTACATCTACTCGGTAATGCGACAGCAATAAAAAGAGCGGCATGTGGAATATTAACCTGAATGAATGTTCATAATGACGACTTTATGATGACTTTAGCGACTGGGCTGTCAATGATCTGACAATTCGAGTTGAGATTATTATATTCAGAGATATTTGAACTGGGTGACTCACAGAGCCTGCAGAAGTTTGCGAGGGTCTTTGAAAAATTCTAGTCCACTTGAAGGACCTGTTCAAAAGCACTAAAATCGCATGTGAACTATTGCCATAAAGTGCTGTCCAGAATCTGTGAAAAGCTCACGAACAAAGTAGCAATCACTTCTGAAATAAGTTGTCATTTTTTTGTCATATGTCATTATTATTTACTACATGTATGTAACCTACTTTATTTAAATAACACAAATTGAATTATAAACAATTGATTTGATTAATGTAGAATTACTACATTTATGAAATATATATATTTATATATATATATATATATATATATATACATACAGTATACAGTACATATATATATATATATATATATATATATATATATATATATATATATATATATATATACATATATAAAATGCAATCACATTAAAAACAATATATATTTTTGAAATGACACCGTGTATCATTAAAATGAACTGATTTAAATAAATAAACACAACGCAAGCAAATAAATAAATAAATAAATATATATTTAGAAACTCAAGCTGCCGCTGCAGATCTGGATGAGGAGCATGTAAATCTGCACCAGATGCTGTAGTTTAGTATTCTTTTTAAAGGGCTGGAACAAAAACAAGGATCCACATTTGCATGTTGTGTCTTCCTGTGCCCGCGGCGGTGCTTGTGTTTGGGCATCGCTGCATCTCATTCTCTCACAGATGTCTAAGCATAAGCAAAATAAGCATTTTTACTTTGTGCACGATACATCTAGCGCACGGAGTCTGGGGAGATGCCTTTTTATCTGCTTGTACAGACAGTTACTACACGTTCGCAGGAAGCCGAACTTAAGCACTCGAACTTAAGCAAATAGTGAAGCGATGCTAGTCTGAGCAAATACGTGAATGATTGTTATCGGACAGTTCACCAGACGCATTACGCTGCAAATGAGTGACACTACATGAAGAACAAGACCCTATCACTAGAAAAAAGCAATGAATATTATATGTAATTCTTTTTAAAAACGCTGCAATCTACCTCACATCAAATACTACTCAAACTAATAATAATACAAATAATAATATACAATTATATAATTATTTATAAAAAGTTATTAGAATTATTATTGTTATTATTAGGCCTAAACAACACTTAAATTGGTTCTATCTAAATTTTCAATTTAAATTATTTTATTAGTCATTTTTATGTAATAATAATATTTATTATTATATTTTAATATTATTATTAATTATATTATATAATAATAATTATTATTATATCTTAATAAATTACTATTTATAATAACAGTCCTTAACATTTTCTAATAATAATTATTATAATTATACTAAATAGCACAAATACTAAGGTAGAAAAAGTATACAAAATTTTATATTTTATATTATTTGTATGATTATACAAAAATGTATCCTGAAACTTTTCTTAAAATATTTTAGTTGGCATCATTATTATGATTACTATTATTAAATTGAATTGAATAATAACAACAGCGACAATAGTAAACGATAAAAATAATCCTAAATGTATTCGTAGTAGTACCGTTTTTATCGTTATTGTTATTATTTTTACAACAAAAAAAAATATTGCTATTATGATGATGGCGATGATGAATATTATAGCGCATTTCCTGGTTTCTTTCTTTTTGTTTAACTAGTCTTGGCACTGTTGAAGAATCACATTCCAGTACATGTAAACATACGGACGTCAAAATATCCGATCTGTGCCAAAACATAGCCCGGCGGTGTAAACGCGTGACACAGGAGCGATGATCACTACAGTCCCGCTCGCGCTAAACGACAGCCTGCGGCTCGCACAGAACAGGAGCCAGGCAGTGAAAGCTGATTGGCCGGCGTCCCCGGGGTGTTTGGCGGTAAGGAGATGGCGCAGGCTGTAATGAAGACGCAGCCAGTGTATCGGGAAAACGGGGAAGAGGCCAGATGCGTGCCGAACATCAAATCCTCTGCAGCGATTCCACTGGAGCGCTGCTCCAAATACCAATCACGGTCCCGCTGGTTGCCCTGGCAACAGCACTCCTCTCCAATATAGTGAGCAGCAGGCTTCTAAGGAGACGCTTCTCTTTTTTGACACCCTCCTTCCCGACAAGCCCCTCTTGTCGGTTTATCGCTTTCTCTCCGTTTCGCAGGTCCGACCGAAAATCTTGAGCGGCGAGGAAGCTCTAGATCCGTCCTCGTCTCTCTGCTGATGAACTTTCCCCCTGCGGGACGCACCTTCGCATCGAATCTCACGCCTCGTGCGCGTCTCAGGGTAAAAACTAAGGTTGTTTAGCTGCAGCAGACACGAGTTGAGCTCGATCCACAGCATTACGTTGGAAAACAAAGGAATATAAAGATAGAAAAACAAACACTAACCTTTTCTGTGTAACGTTACATTACTTCTTTCACTCGCAAAAAAAGTTTTTTGTTATAAATGTTAAAAAAGACTAATAATAAGAGCAACACAATCATTATTATTTGTATTAAAGACTTATTGTTAGACTTCATGCTACAAGTTTCTTACAAACCTTTTTCTCTGTAACACTGTCGACTTCCATTGAAAAATTATAAAAATATAAAATTATAAATTATATAAAAATGTTATTATTATTATTAGTAGTAGTAGTAATATTAGTGTTTTTTTCAAAATGTAATCATTTATAATAATACACAAAAATAATGTTGATATCAGTGAAATGATAATAATATTTATTAGTATTAATAATGGTATTTGTTTACTTTAAAAATTATTACTAACAGCACCAACACCACCACAATAAATATAAGAATTGTTAACCCCACAATCCACCAAAACAGCCCTAACAACCATCCGGAACAACCTAGCAACCACCTAGAACTGTGAACGATCACATGATCATGCCACACCTTGGCTGCACTCATGAAGTAATCCTGGACGTATAGGTGTGTGTTTTTGTGAAGCGTCTTATCTGTGTTCTCTTCCTTGTACCTGGACTTCCTCTCTGTCTGTTCTCTCTGTCCATTCTAAAAAACAACATGCTGTTCTTTTACACTCTGTTGAGTTCAGAACCGCCAGACCGGCCTCTTCCACTCCACTGACACCGGCCCTTATCAGACACGCACACACACACACACACACACACACACACACACACACACGCACGCACACACGCACACACACACACACGCACGCAGACACACACACAGACACACACACACACACACACACACACACAGACACGCACACATACACACAGACACACACAGACACACACAGACACACAGACACACACACACACACACACACACACAGACACGCACACATACACACACACACACACAGACACGCACACAGACACACACAGACACACACAGAAACACACACACACACACAGACACACACAGACACACACAGACACACACACACACACACAAAACCAGCGCATATTCAGGATCCAGACTGTTCGGAGTTTACCTGCACATTATGTTATAATTTAAATAATGTTGAAACAAACTGAACTGATTTTGATCACAATGAACTCTAATAAAGCTGCGGACTTTATGGTTCTTGCATCTTCACGATATAGATTCAAGTCAGCATGAAATGACATTTGCAGCCCATTTCTGTTGCGGTAACGTCACACACTACTGCTAACATTTTTGTCAATATTTTGAAATAAGTCTGCATTTACGTGATGAAAGTTACAGTATAAAACAACAGCTTAAAATAACTCCTTTTCTATGTGGCTAAATTTTAAAACGTAATTCATTCCTGCGATAAAAGATGGATTTTCAGCATCATTATTCCAGTCTTCATTGTCACGTGATCCCATTCTAATTCGCTGCTCAATAAACATTTCTGATTAATATCAGTGTTGCAAACAGTCACGCTGCTTCATATCTTTGTGGAAACCATGATACGGCGTCTTCTTTGATGAATAAAAACAGCATTTATTTGAAATAGAAGTCTTTCAAAAATCCTTTTACAGTTACTATGGATCATTTTCATGTTTTAGTGCTGAATAAAAGTATTAATAAATAATAATAATAGTAAAAAAAACTACTAAAGTGAATCCTTTGAATAGTAGTGTACATCCAAGCAAAACTGGACATTTATTTTTATCCATGAAAAGTTGAAATTTGGCTTATGTCAAAAAAAAAAAGTTTGCAAAAATATTTTGAGTATTAAAATATTAACAGAGAACTACAATTATTAGGCTTTGATGACAAACGCTAAGAAGCTGAAGGGCCACTGAAGGGCCTTCAATACTTAGGCCATAAATTGAATGGCATTTAAATCACTGGAGATCTAAAGGTATCCATGCGCTCCTCAAATCCAAAAAAGCCCTGTCTGCAGTGCCCTCTGTAGTCAGAACACACATCAATCACTGAGAGAGAGAGAGATCCTTTATTACAAGAACCCATAAACCTCAGAACAGCTTTCAATGGGGAGTTGGACATGCATTACAACATACAACACCCCGGCATTGGGAACGAGAATGAATGCAATATATTCCAATCACATGTAAGTATCTGCCACAAAACAAGCGCTTGATTAATAATGACTCACATTTATGAGCACACATAATCCCTAACAAGCCCAGAACTCGTTTCTCCGTGACGTGTTCAATACTAAACGCACTTTCTGCACTGATGGCTTCTGCATACATCACTCGTTTCAAACATCTAATGACCATTTGCTAGTACCCCAGCAACATTTTGTTCTCCTCTGACTATAACCGCAATCTATCGCAATGAAAAACAATAGAGAATGGTTTCTTGATGAATATAAACAGGGATGCATAACGGATATCAGCCAATATGGCCTTATAAATACCGACGAAAGAAAGTTTTGGGTAAGCTACATTGAAAATAATTATTGGTATATTTGCACTGGCCACAGTTGCAATATTGGTGCGTACTTGGTTTCTTATTTGTGGTTAACCAAACAATATTTAATATATTTTAAGTGACTATCGCAATACAGGAGTAACCGTAATTTGTTTAAAAATATTACCACCCGGCAGCCATGAAGAACAACTGTGAGAAAAATCACTCCAAAAAGCCTTAGCAACAACCCAGGCTGCTTAGCATTGATGCACTGGGGAAAAATAGACAATATAAAATAACAAATTTTATATAACAAACCTCGACAAATTCTACCACGACTGTCTTAAATAACACACAGGCAAGAAGCGCTTGCTGAGAGCAGCTCTGGCTTTCAGGAAAATATTGCATTTTAATGACATGCATTAGCACTCAGGCTATACAAAGAAGGCTAAATTGCCTCTGCCCTTCATGTCACAGCAAAGCTACAGTTCTGTGAAATCATTCGCCGAGACAATCCCAGGCAGATGTTGGCGAGCGCTCATCCGACGTGCCCATGTGAAACACACCAGTGTCTTAATCTAATTTCACAGCCAAGCATATTTGCCCAACAGGATTACAAAGCAAGACTGTCAAGAGCGCCGCAAGACCCACCCGGGACGCCCAATCAATGGAAGCACCAATGCTAAAGCCTCTTACAGAGTCCTGAAGGATTGATTTATCCCACACACGTCACACTTCACAAGCGCTATCTTCACCATGTTGCATACTAGGAATAACATTTTATAAGAAAAAAGTGGTCAGAAACACGTGGTCCATCAGTTTGATCAATATTATCTACAGCATCAACCTTGATCCCAACTAGTGTTTTTTATGTTATTTACATACCTGTTTAGCATTGATTATCTTAAAACAGTTTTACTTTTATTTTTAATCATATGTTTTTATAATATTTGCCGTTTTATGTGGTTTTGTCAATTTTGTTCCATTTTGTTTACCTAGCTTCCATTCATTAGAGTTAACAGTTTTTCAATTATTTGCCAAAGCAGTCTTTCTAATTTTTAAGTTTAAGTTTCGGTTGTTCATCTAATAACAATTAATTGATTTTGGCTTTATATTGGTTTTATTATTAGTTAACAATAACAACAGCCAACTGGTCTGGGCTTTCAAACGATCTTGTTAAAGTTAATCGTTACAAATGAATAATAAAACAACAACAAATTGAATGAAATCATTGAATACAAAATCATTGAATTAATTTATTTTTATTTAAGTCAAAAAATTACTAATTAAAACTTGATCCTGTATCAGGGTAGGACGTGATCAGTGTCCAACGGTATTATTTTGGGGCGGAGCCACATAAGGAGAGTCTAATTATATTAATTTGGGGGCGGAGCTTAATGACTGTGGCAGTCGAGGAACAGTCTCAGCATGCGAGTGTTGGGAATATTTATGTTTTGCAATGCTATTTTAGTGCTGCTAATGAAATGACTCAATTGCTTTACCTTCGAGCTCTTACAGTGTGATCCCCTGCTCTTTGGTTTGATAAAGTCAATTTTTTCCTAAGCGTGTCTAGATAAATGCAGAGTGGGAAGGATTATGCTAATGTGCCCTATGAGTAAACGAGAGTCAGACAGCTAAATGATACCCGGGCGTTTCAACACGCCTCTGTTGCATTTGATTTACCCTCAGTTTTAAGACCGAAAGAGACGCTGAGGCAAAAGCAGACACAACAAAACTAATGACATGCCTCGACGCTGGTCGGAGGCGAGGAGGAAACACTCATTTCTTTTCCATGCGATTGGAAAAAGCCTGGAAAAAACAATCAGCGCTTTCTGTTTGCCGCTTGCAGAGCGGTCGAAAAGATGTCCGTCTTGTGCAAAAAGCAACAAATGGAAAATACAGCAGAAAAAGCCCAATTTATCAGTTGAATACCATCCAAAATGCACAGCTCTATCGCATGCAAGAAGCTTCCTTTCCTCGAATGTGATGGAAATGCGATCGACACATTCACCGGCGAAAGCGACTCAATAGAGCACAGCCGTTGCTTCAATTGGCCTGGTCAAATTCAATTAGAGGTGAGCACTAATAGGTAAGCCGACTGCGAGGCATTCAATGACACATTGACAGCGATGCTGCCCAACAACCGTTTTATGCTGCTATTTGCTACCTCCACTTCGGGAAACACACAGATAGAGAGAAAAGGAGCAATCGCTTGCCTTCCCACACACAAGAGTCACTGTGCAACCTCAACATGAGAAAGGAAATCCGTAACGCATGCCCACACTTGTCTGTGCGGAAAAAAGACGAGGTGAGAAATCGAAAGCGGAGGAAAACAGGAAATGCAAGCTTGTAATTCGAGGAAAGGCCTGGGAAGTTGTTCACCTGTTCGAATGTGACACCTAGCTGGTTTTTGGATGTCGAAGCGAATGGGAAACTTGCGCATGACGTGTGGTCTCATCTACAGCCTGTTCCCTGTAGGATATCACAGCCTGCTTTCAATTTGACTCCAGACACGGGCCACTATTAGAAATCTGGGGCTCTGCACATCACCGAGCTATTTATTCTCACTGCTTTGCCTTGTCACAGACGCAATCGATTTCAATTAAAACGACTACTGTGCTGAAAAAGTCCCTCGCGAGGCAGTAAAGTGCAGAGGTAGAGGGGAAATATGAAGTGAATTTCTTCACATCTTACTCACCAGATCTCATCAGTAGCTCACTTGTTTCTTCTAAATGGCATAAATTGAGTTTTTGCACAACTCTCCAGGTTCTGGAGTTTTCTTCAAGGCGACTTGGCTAACACGTTTCTCCTAAAATCAGATCTCAGTATGATTTTCACTGCCTTTTATGTTCATTTTAAAGCTGTCTTCTCTGTTTTGGATGCCAACTATTGACTTGTTTGTGTCTCTGTTATAGGGGGAAAAAATCTAACTGGATATTTTAATGAAACTACCTCTAGAGCCACAAAAAAGCCACATCTGAGAGCCTTCTGAGAAAAGAAGTCCTCAGTATGCCCTAGAAGCTCTACAGTCTGATCTCAATATAAACTCAAACATGTCTCAGCATGTTCTCAACTGATCCGACCTGCTTTCCATATTCATTTTATAGCTCTGCAGGTCAACTATGGACTGCATCTGTTTTATAGCGCCTTCATGAATGAAACTCCAACAAATCTCTAGACTTGTTATCTGTCAGCAACAACATTTCCATCACGACCGAGATCTCTTATTTCTCAATTCATCTTCCTACCTGATGCATTATTGAAAGGCACTTTATGAGACACATTTGAGACCAAATTGATATTCAACATAACATAGCTAAGAACTTCAACAAACCTCCAGAGTCACATAGAGCAACATCTGAGCAATTTTTGTGTGTCAGCAGGAAAGAAAACTCAACTGAGGTCCTAAATTTGTTTTTGGAGACAGCACTGAGATTAAATATAGATCAAACAGAGTCTTCTTGGCTTAATATGAGCTCTTATGTTTTATATTGTCTTCAATATGTATCAAAGGATTTGATACTTCAATGAAGCACAAACAAAAACTCCCAAAAATCTCAATTGCAGCAAAAGAGCAAAGCCTGAGCAATTTTTTTTATTATAATCTACAAGAAAAATGCAGAGGTTTCTCATACAGCTACAATACTCATCAAATAAAACAGAATTAAACAGAATTAAAGAACTTTAGGAGACACAACTGAGACAAAATTTTCACTGTAACCTCATTGTCACAAACTTCCTCAAACCTCTAGAGCCATAAAAGAGCAACATCTGAGCAATGACTTTTTTCTATGTAGCAAAGAAAAGCACAAATGAGATCACTTTAAGACGTCAAAGGTTTACCAAAAATAGCAGAGACATGCTGGATTAAGACACTTGACACATTTGAGACAAAATTGATACTTCACTGTAACACCTATATGAACGTCCTCAAACCTAACATCAGAGCAATTACATTTTTAAACATAATCAGTGTGAAAGAAACGTCTTTATTAACCACAACTGTTTCTCCAAGACAGGCCTGAGACCAAACGGATGGCATTCATAGCTCATTCAAATCTGAGTTGCCCTTCACATTCATTTTTTTATAGCTCTGTACTCTTCTTGTACGAAAACCGCTGTCTCGCCCGACTCTCAGAAACATCTGGGACCAATGCGATACTTCAATTAAAGCTATGCGAACGGCAACCAGAGAGCATAAAACACTCCTCTGGGAAGAAACACGCTCACGTCTAACTCGACGGGCTCTGATTAGTCGTACCTAATGAATGCTCACTCATGCGTGAATACAGCTCACGCCAAGGGAAGACGAGATTTTGACTTGTGCGATTGCACCTTTCCTCCTACAAGGAGACGCGTCTAGATTCAATAACCATCAGCCGGTCTTCCCACACGCGCTCGTACCTACAGGAGGTGTAAACCATGCATATCCTGGCACCTCCGAGTACGGCAGGAGCGGAGCTCTGTTGTCTTATCTCGAGGGCAATCGCTGGCACAGCACTGTCAGTGATTCACCGAGGTACGTGCAAGCCCTGTGACAACAGTCCACGTGCGACGAGTGTCTTCCTCTCTCTTCCTCTTCATCCGTTTCTCCCCATCCCCCTCCTGCAAAGAGCATTACATAATGCGTGCACGGAATACTAAACGGAGAGGATGCCTTGGATTTCTCATGCGTGGGAGGGTTGCACTAAAATAGCTCAGATTATGCACTAGTGGCAGCACTACTGAAACGCCATTTGACTTCCTCCAGTAAATGGAACGAGTCTTTGCGCGCAAAAACAGTTCGGCTCCGACTGCTGCTACGCTCTTGACCTCTTTTTCTACTCGCTGCGTGAGGAAATCCTGGCCTGTAAACCCGCCGTTAATGCAAGACGTTTAATTAATGTGCAACAGGATGAGAGCACAGAGGATGAAAGAGCTTCATGTCCGTCCAAAGCTGTATGACTTTCTTTCTTCTGTGGAACACAAAAGGAGAAGGTTAGCAGAATGTCTTTTTCCTCCTTTCAATGAAAGTGGCTGTCAAGATCCGGAAAAAAGCAAATGGGTTCATATGACATTCTGGAGGCATATGATAGCTGTGTGTGAAGAAAGAAGAGCAGGCTGATATCAGAGTCTTTATTTATTGAAAAGCCTACCTCGGAAGAGATATGGTTTCCATCTACTTCCATTGTATAAAAAGATCGTCTTTTGTCTTTAATGGAATTGTGTTTTTAATTTATAAATATATGTATTTATTTTTGTATAAAATATTTTTTAAAGCACTAAGCTTTGCATTGCTTTTATGAAATGACCAAAACAACAGAATAAAAAGACCCCATTGTTCAAAAAATAAATTAAATTAATTATATTATTACAATAATTCTTACTAAAGTTATAGTTCATTAGTATGTTATTCTTGATAAAAGCAATATATATATATATATATATATATATATATATATATATATATATATTACAGAGTAAATATATATATATATATATATATATATATATATATATATATATATTACAGAGTAAATTACATAATATATATATAAATATACATAATATATATATAAAAAAATTGTACATGTAATTGTTTTTAATTTAATTTTAAGAATATAGATACAGTTTAGATTTAATAAATGCAAAACAAAATGCAAAAAATAATAACATCATTAATATAATATAATATAATATAATATAATATAAAATGTTCAATACATCATTCATTACATGTAGTAATAATAATAATTATTATTATTATTAGTAGTAGTATTATTTTGTAATTAATCTAAATTTAAATATAAAAAGTAATATATAAAACATAATCATAAATGTGAAAGACCTTGAAACATTACGAGGTCTGAAATGAAAATCGACAGAAGTGCCCTCCATCATTTCCTCCCACATTCCTATTCAATCATTCAGCCTGTAAACATTACAACCAGCCGTAATGCAGCACAAGGTCTCTACGAGACGCATTAAAGGGCCAAACTTGTTTCCAACCGCATCAGGTTACTTTTCAGCAGCGGATTCCATAATGAATCTGAACGCCTTTCAGATAAACAGGGCTGCGGCCGAAGCAAACAAAAGATGCGAGACACCTAAATCAGGCGGCGTCTGCGTAAACATCCCATCTCCATTCGAGACCCGAGAAAGCAATAGACACATTTTCTCGAAACGCGGAGAGAGATGCATTTTAATCTTGTGATGTCTTCGTGCGACTGTTCCAAATTTATGACACGGTGGCGATGATTGAAGTCAAGCCCTCAGCGAATTTGAAGGGGGTCGGCCTGCTTTTCCGTAAACGGCATCGAGGAGGGCTGATAACTGATATGCAAATACATGACGGAACAAATGCATACAAGTCGCTTCTATTTCTCCTCGCTTAGCAGCGCGTAAATACTTTTTCATATGTAAATCTGCTGGTTACCGAGGCTCGCCGTTACAGCTCTGTTACTGAACTGCTCAACCGGTCATTGCCGATTGACGAAAAAATGGTAGAAATAACACAAGGAGAAAGAAGGAGGCTGTCGCCGAGCATTAGCCGTGCGCTTCTCGCTCCATGCATCTGGCCTTTGTACTTTGAACTGAGAGAGGAGGTCTGGGGGCGTTCAAGTGCTCATTTGCTTCCCATTATTTCATAATCATCGCCATTACTTTGCGCTTCGCGCGTATCTACAGTTTGTCAACGTGATTTTTTTTTCATTTTGAGAAACAATCATCACCTATATAAAACCATTAGCAGAAGGAGAGGATGTCCGCCTGAGGGAGCTTCCTCGCATTTGCACGCGACTACTAAGAATTATATCAAACGAAGGAAAGGATTCAACGGCTCAAGCCATGCACGCATCATTTCTTGCGCTTTCAGACTTACACAGTCAACGGTGGAGGAAACCGGATTGAACCAGAATCAATACAGGAAGTTTTTATTTCTCAGATGTTGTGAAGAGACATGACGGAGGCGCCAGATTTGTTTCTCAGAAGGATCAATTCTGTAACATGCGTTTTTCTTGAAACTGCCAAAAACGGACGAAAAATGGACAAATGAGTAACAGATGTCATAAAGTGCAAAGTGCAAAGCTACGAAATGAGTGTTTGATGAGGCGTTGCTGTTCTCTAAATCTAAAAATCATTTCTAAATGAAAACCTGAAATAAAATTAAAGCTATGTAGATACATTGGTAATATTAGCGCTAACGTGAAAAAGCATTCAACAATGCATTTATTACACTATTTATTTAACTTTGTTAATGTTAGTTAATGAAAACGCAGGTGTCCGTTGTTCATTCGCGTTAACTAATGCTAACACCCACAACTTGTGATTTTATTACAGTAATACGTAGTGAACGCTGAAATTAACATTAACAAAGAACGCTGAAAAGGCATAGTTCATGTTAACTAATGTTGTTAAGCGTCACCGATATATTTAATAAATAGATAAAAATACTAATTTGCAAAAATAAAGCTAATTAATAGTATATAACTAACAATGAAATAACATTAGTGTCTCTTTTAGCCATTGAATTGCTGTAGAAAGTATGGAATTATAGAGTTTGTCGTTCCTCCAAACTTTTCAGACGACTTAAAATCCTGACCTCTACACGGAGACGTGCAAAGCAACTAATATGAATGGTCATGGTGCATCTTTATATTACTGCTCAAAGACTCTGAATCACCCGTAAAGGGTGTTTTAACCAAGTAGAGAGTAATTACTGCTGAAACAACAAACACTGTGACTGTGAAGCCCTTGGTCTGGTCGTGTGTGTGTGTGTGTGTGAGAATGGAGATAAAGGGGACCTTGAGCTGTCAGCGCTGACCTTTAAGCTTGTGGCCGTGTGGCAGATAACAGCAGACCTGCGCTGATTAAAAACCTACAGCAGAGACTGTATCAACACTCTCACTCGCTCGTCCATCTCAGCACACTCCTCCAGATGCGTAGATATCGCTCAGACCTGCTGTTCCGTACCGTTTACTTCACGTTTTGATTAATTACCCTGATTGTGCTCTTCCCGTCGGTTTTCATGTAAGCAGCGAAATATATTACACTTCGCCCGATAGCGTACAGGTGTAAACAAAGTGCTAAAAAAAAGTCAAAGTGTAACCGTAGCAAAAGTTTAAGTGAGTTTAAGATGCATTTTGGGAAAGCAACAAGCACCGGGTGTGCTTTTCTTTACAAATCTGGCAAAAACGCTGTAAGCTTCTCTGAACAATATATATATATATAAATATTCATTCTACCTAGCTAATATTTGAATTTTCATTTAGTTTAACTAAAATTTTGTAACTAATCTGAACTAATTTAATAACTAAATCTGATATAAAACTCCCAACTAATGAGAAGTTTGAATCCACTTTAAAGTACAACTACAAGCCAATTAACATCATTTTATCAATCATTTTTATATATATATATATATATATGTGTGTGTGTGTGTGTGTGTGTGTGTGTGGGTGTATATATATATATAATGATTTACTGTTTGAACTACATGAAGGATAAAGAGTTCTTTAAAAATACTTTACATTTATATATATTCTAAGCTATAAATTAAATTATACCTTCAATACAATGTAAGTGCCTTTGGACAAAAGCATATGCCAAATGCACATAAATGTAAAAATGTTTAATTTGTCCACTGAAATGGACTTGGAGCTCTTAGTTTTGCATTTAGCTTATAAACCCAGATACTTAAAGGTCTAATGAAACCTCGATCACTGCTTAGCATAAGAAGTAATTTGAGGAATCAGTTACAGAGCAAACGCTGCAAGAGCTCTGTTCAAATCACCAACCCTAAACATGAGCAAAAAAAACTCCTAATTAATCATTTATGTTGCTGAAATAATGCATTTTTTCGCACATACAAACAGCTTTGATGAATTAGCGCAGGAGTGAACCAAAGAGTGAATCAGAGCCGCTGTGGCTTTCCAGCATCTATAAAATACGAAACGTGGCTGCTTGGACCCTAAACTCTTTGAACCTCTGCCAACAGACTCATTCGAGTCTCTGCCCATAAGAGCCAAGGCTCATTCATCACTGCAACTTTTTCCACGGCTCGATGTGTATTTCCAGGCTCATTCTTTATCATTAAAGTCCTCCTCCAAGGCTAATAATGTACTACGAGGATAAACAAATCATTCTGGTGACGGGGAAATACAGCGGCTGGTTAGCGCGAGGAAAAAATGCCATTCACCTTTTTGACTTTGTGCAGCTGGCTCATATTTTTGCAGCGTTTGGTTCCCTTGGTCCGAAATAATCCGAGGCTCTTGAGGGGCCGTGATTAATCGTGATAACCGCTGGACATGAGCTGAGATCAGCCGGATGAATGGGACGGTC
>NC_056704.1:26948117-26960617 GCF_018831695.1 Puntigrus tetrazona
TAATATAAAAGCAACTTCTTTCTTCAATATAATTTTGAGTATGTTGTGAAACAGCTTTAATGTCTGTTTTCTATATCTTGAAACGGAGAGAATTATACATTTAATACTAAAAAAATATATTTTGCATAAAGAATCTTGCGTCAAAATAATGCATTTATTTTTGAAGATCGTTCTTCTCATCCTGCGAACATAAATAAAATCCTAATTTCAATTTTTCAATGTAAATAACTTCTATAATAAACAAATTAAACATGTTTAAGCGCACATCTTTAAGTAAATATAGTTCTATAAATGCAATATAAATGCAATAAGTCAAAATATTTTTCTAATGAAAACTACAGGTTTTGCATTATGGTAACAAATATTTTATTTTAGATTAAAATGCAGTAATAAGAGCCCTAACCGTCTTTATGCAATATAATCTTTCTTATTTTCTAATGTGTTTTTGAATAGAGTCACCTGTAATTTTGCTCAGCCGGCTTCACTCTCTTTTATTCTTATTACTGGTATGCAATCTAGTGGTGCTGTAATGTAATTGCATCTCTTTTAAAATGAATCTCTAGTGTTCTGCAAGGCAGATTTATTTATCAGACACTGTTTATGAGCAGTACACTCCGGTCAGCACCGATATCTAAGCATGACCGTGAGGAAAGGCCCGTCACTGACGATGATAAGTAACATTTATCTCAAGACTAGACCAGATTAAAATCAATGTGAAGAGATGCACTAATGTAACGACATTACAGCGCAGACGAGCGATCTGACAGAGACATCCATATCTAGCAGACGTATAGCGCTCATGCGCTGTGTGTGTGTGTGTGTGTGTGCGGCTAGGTCCAATCCAGCTCATTGACCGGCGCTTTCTGGAAAAGGGTAATCCAATGATCATTTCATGACTTTAACGGTAAAACAGAAACGATTGCAGTCATATGAAAAATGACAATCAAATCAAATAATTATAGAAAGGCTTTGGTTTAAGTTGGTTTGCTGAACACACACACACACACACACACACACACACACACACACACACACAATACCTAAGATGTGTATATCACTTTAATTTAGGCTGAAAATTATTGTTTTCAATATTCATATTGAACTGTTTTATATAATATAATATAATATAACATATAATATATAACATAACATATCATAATATAACATAATGGAATTTAATATTATAACATTATAAGAAAAGTATATATATATATATATATATATATATATATATATATATATATATATATATACACACACTACTACCTAAAGAGGTGTGCATCATTTTAATTTAGCCTTTCCAGCTTTCACTTTATATTGAGCAATTTCACGTTTTATATAATATATAATATAATGGAATTTAACATTTTAACATTAAAAGAGAAGCATATATATATATATATATATTGGTTGGAAAGGATTACTTTTACTTAATACTGTACTATTTAATATAGTAAATGATACTATAAAATAATATTTTGTCATTGAAATAATATTTGTATTATATAATTATTTAACATTGCTTCGATTCGTATTTAAATAATGAAATGATTGAAAGAGAAGGCTCTTGAGGCACGGTCGAGGAGCGTGATGGATGATGACCTTCTGTAAATCCCACAGAGCTCGTGATCAGCACGTTATCACCTGACAGCGGACAAACAACAGACTAACAGACACACAAACCTGCGCCACCAGACCAGAATTATGCTAAAATAGAGACGCGTGCGTCTCACCAGCGACGGCTTGAACGGAAACAAACAGCTCGGACGGGCTGCTTGCTGAGAGCTGAACAATCTGCACACCCCCAATACGCTAATGGCCTCCACCGTATTCAGACACCAATTGATTCTGAAACGTTATGCAAATGAAAGCGAGCTGAGCGGCCAACAACGAAGACAAACACGACATCAGCTGAAACAATACGAGCGGATATTTTACCAGTATAGTTTACAAAGAGAAGGAAAACCAGCTCCAAATGGTACAAAGCACACCAAAAATGTAATGTGCATGAAGATCTTTTGGGGGAAAAATTGCAAAACATTTTTTTTAATAAAACATGCAGTAATATGTAATTTAATAGCATGAGCAATCAAGGAAAAAAACAGCACGGCAGCAGCAATTTTAATTTTTAGATAAAGCTATTGATTCAAATCAGTGACTATTACAGCTTAATCGCTTTTTATTTTAATTTTGCAATGTTTTGATTATGTTTAGTATTTTTTATAATTTTTTTAATTCCACTTTTAATCCCTTTAAGATCAAGTTAAGCTATAGTAAAGCGAGAACATCTTTTATATTTATTTCATTTCAAGACGCCATTTCATTTTTATGGTTTTAGCTTTAGTTTTATTGAACTGTATGCGCACTGGAAAATAACTGTGCATGCTAAACTAAATCTAGCTAAAAAAAAACAAGCCATATTCAACGATAAAACCGAAAGAGATACGATTAATTAACGATAAAAAAAAAACGGTGCATTTAAAACAACTTCAGATTGTTGATCTTAAAGTGTCCTGTCCAAAATCTTACATTCGGACCTGAATATATTTTTATGCATAAACGTTAAAGCGCCCTCGTTCCCGAGCGGTGTGTGGGACGTTCTCTTTGTCTTTGTGCAAACGATCGCTAAACCGAGACCGATTTGTCCATCACGGCGCGGAGCAGCCAGAACTCCCACGCTGCACGTCTGTGAGGGAGAACACGGCTATTGTGCGGCGGCGTGATATGTGTGAGTGATTGCTGACATGATTAAAAACGGCTTATGGCAATAGTTCTGTCTGGTGCGCGGAATACGCCAATTATTGCAACGACGACATACCGTATTTAGCGCTCTGGCTGCTATTTTTGGCCGCTTGATTGAAAACCGTGAGCGTAATTAGTCATGTACGTTTTCCACGGGATTCCTCAAAATCATGTGAACCGTTTAATAGAGGCGTGCCGTTCATACGTAAGTCACCAGAAATCTGATTTTCACCCGCTGAAGGATAAAACAGACCGGAATCATCTGAGATCAGAAGACCTAACCACTTAACGCCGTCCCTAACAACCACCTAGAACACCCTAGCAACCACTCAGAAAACTCACAACTTTTTTTTGCATCATTTATATGTCAAACAATTCAGAAATGAACTATTTATTTATGGTTTTATAGTGAACCATATAAATAATATGAAAAGCTACATTCATTGCAACCTCAAAAAAAATTTAAAACAAACTTAATAGCAATACTTTATTGAACTGTATACAATAACTTGGTAATAGTTTAAATAAATATATATATATTTATTTATTATTATTTATTATTTTTTAAATATATATATATATATATATATATATATATATATATATATATATATATATATATATATTATAAAATATTAACTGGTCCCATCCTAAAAATCCTAAATCCTAAACCGCAATAAAAAAAAAATGGAGATAAAACCTTTCTACATATACAAATATAGCTATATAAAAAGAAACTGGCTGATGTAGAGATTAGAATAGTTTGACTGCATCTTCTCCTGACTATTATTGTAATATCCACCACTAAGAAGAGACTACTAAGAGAGGGGGCGACGCTGAATCAGATACTGAATAATTTAAACCAAACCTAGGACGTCTTAATGATCCTATTATCTTCATGCAGCGTGTAGAGTCGGCTAGATCTTTCAGACTGTCTGGAGACCTTCAAGGTCAGATGAACCTCTACACGGGTGGCATCTCGGATCGATAAAAACAACATCGTGAAAAATAACAGCGATGCTTCATCCTCATCAACAAACACCCATGAGACGCGGGAAGGCACCTGTGATGCTCGCGCACGTGGACCGACTGCTAAATTAATACGCTGCTATTTGTTTTTTGGTTTATGCATGCATACGGGCACAAATACACCCGTGCACGTCTGACCGAAGAGCTCCGCGTTTGGGACACAGACGGTGATAGAGCGGCATTATTTGCCAGTGCACGCATGGCGAGAGCAGTCTTTGTGGTTTTACTAATATCATCGCGTTCAGCACTCACTCCGCACACACCAATCACGGCGCAAAGAGGATGCAGTTGTCATGGAAACGTTGTGGCGACTTGAACCAGGGACGAGAGCTCCAAGGCTGTACCGTCTCTAGGAGACCACAGGTGCGCATCTCTGTATCTGTGAATGGGATCTCCGAAGATGGATATTCTACACCTTCTTGGGCGCTGTTTTGGATTTGGATGGATTGGATGGACGCCTCAAGCTCTATTCCACAATCTTGTGAGACGCCTTGCACCTTCGGAAGAAGTAACCTTACTAAAATGTCCCTCATAAGTGGCTGAACACTCTAGATAGGGAGCAAATGCAAACGCTGCACAGATTGTACTTAATGAACAATAAATAAATACATAAATACATGAATAAATACATGACACTGAACCACAGTAATACCCCACGTTAATTAAGTTTAGCTATTTTTATCGATTAAATTAAATATAGAATAAAACGTTTTTTAAATAAAATGCTTAGATTGCCAAAATTTGAGAGGATTTTATATTTTTTTTATTTTAAGATTTTATAATTATACAGCTTTTTTACATTTTTCAAAAAGGTATACTTTAAATTCTTAATGCACCTTTATTGTTATTATTATTAAAAGTTATTATACAAAAATGCACGCATACACTTGATTTTCAGTTGATTATATGCGTAGGACTTCTTTGAAAACGTATGTTTGTGTGTGTGAAATTTTGCGAGGAATTTTGAAATTTTATTTTAAATTAAATATTCATAAATGAAATGAAAAGCGTCCATTTTTTCGAAGTGAAACACAAATGTGAAGCTCAGGGATAAAGTCATTTTTATAGAAAAGCCTGTGGAAAAAATACAGTAAATGCAACTCTAAAATTGATTCGGGTGAAATACTGTTATTAAACTGTTATTAAACATATATAACTACATATTACTGGGTGCCAATTTTTATCTGAAATCTTTTCATTCTTTACTCTAAAAAACATATACAGCAAACAAAATATATATAATATATACACCAAGAATTCTTTTAAAAATGGATTGTATTACCCAAAATTGGATCGGCCTACTTCTAATATGTTAAAATGCACCCTAGGTAGGCAGCTCACTAGGTTTTGGAGCAGAGCTTCCGATCAAAGGGAAGGTAGGCAGGCATTCACAACAAACCTTCACTCAACTCAGCGCAGAAGAAATACAACATTTGTAGTACGACGCCAAAACACACCGAAGTTAGACCTGCACGAGTATTTCAGCGTTTAGTGGGTCACTTAATACCTATTTCAGTCGCGTCACGTTAAATATTCCCGTCCACGGTTGCATCTCACTGCTCCAAAATCCCGCTCCACATTTCAGCGCTCACGGACCGATTAATAAAGCCAGACTGTCTTGTTGCGTTCCTCTACGCCCGTCGAATCACGTAACTGTTTAATGCTTAGCAGAATCTCAGAGGTAAAAATGGAGAGGCTAATGATTACAGCTGACTTGAGTTTAATAGACTTCCTGTATGTCACACAGCGCAGTGTGCCTAAAATGCATTTCGCCTCATTAAATATTCAAAGGCTTCATCAAATATAATAGGCCGTCGGGAGTGCCATTATGTGAAGACAACAGTGCCCACTTAAGGCTAACAGACATGGCAATACCGTTTCAACGAGCTGCATCTACATGCATCGCCATACTGCACCCATCACTATCAGAAACACGCTGCAGTGGTGAACAAACCAGCACAAGCATATCCTGAAAGGCTTAAAACCCAATGTTCAAACCGTTTAACGATATAATAATCAAACATGATTTAAATAATAATAAATAATATATATAGTCCATGAAATATTGTGTGATTATATTATAAAATATGTTTTTATATATATATATATATATATATATATATATATATATATATATATATATATATATAATTTATTATATATATTATATAATTTATTTTATTATTAATATTATATATATATATATATATAATATTTGATCAATATAGCAAATGAAAACAAATAAAAAATGTGTGTGTGTGTGTGTGTTCTGTAGACAAATAAGCCCAGATAAGACTAGTTCAACTTATGGTTCGCATGGATCTCCTTGATAACTTACGGAATAGGAATCGGTACATGAGATAGCATATGAATATATCAGAATATATATGAATATAATCTGTCATCGGCATAGATAGACTGCATTAAAAAGCACTAAGCATTACATAAAAATGTCTTAATATGCAAAACAACAGCCTGAGACACTTAAAGTCTGAAAACTAAAGCAGTCTTTCAGATATTACAATAATAATAATAATAATAATAAATATAATAATAATAATTTATATAGGCTATTTATATGAATTTAAATGCCCAGGAGATGTTAAGCTTTTTATAACGTATATATGAAATATTAAACTCCACAATATTCACTTCATACACAAATTGAATGTATATTAAGCAGTGCATTAATTGATATGATATACCACTTATACCACCATTTAGATTATGAGCTATATTATGTTATGCACTGGATATTATAAAAGCATTCAACTTCAGGGCACACCGTGTCACAGATTTTAAAAATCACCGAAGCGAGATCTGATAATCGGTTTATATCCATTTTTTATATAATATAATATGCACATAGCCTACCGGATTCTACAATAGATTATCCATATGACCAATATAGACTCAATTTGGCCATCTGATGTGATGGTTGCACTATCACTGAATATTACTAAATGCCAGGCTCATACCGGGAGCAGTTGGATGAGTTTATTCTTCACAGGTGTCATAAATCTCTCACCTTTCCCGGACACCTCCTCCTCTGCTGCTGCTGCGGCGTCGGACGCGCTCGGCGTCTCCTCGTCGCCCTCGAACAGCTGGTTGACTTCGCCCTGGATGTCACCGGCGGTCACCGTGAACCTCTGGCTCATGCTGATGCCGGTGGCCTGAAGCGGACTGACGGGGAACGACTGAACGCGGATCCGCCGGGGATGGAGACGTGCGCCGGTCCGGTCGAGGAGCGCGAGGTCCGGTCTTAATGCGCGAGCGTGAACGTGCGTAACGGGTCCGGCTCGGACGCGCGTTTTATTGTTCTTTGATAACAGACATTGAATGAGTCGCGAGCGGATCATCAACCAGTGTCTGGGACTCTCTGCACATCCGGGTCCTAAAGCCCGCGGCCGCTCCATCAATCACAGACATCGATTAAGCCGCTTAAACACTGCGTGCTTATTCATATGCAAACAAATTAATAATTACACTCATCTCGACATATTATTATTACAATAATTTTTTATGCTCTTTTTGTTCATTTTGCATTGACTCCAACACGCTGAAACTAATATATCGGCCGGTATTATTATTATTATTATTATTGCTATTTTCTTATTTAATTTTCAATGTATGTTGTTTTTGACTGAATTAAAGATATTTTAATACATTTAAAACACACACACACACACACACACACACACACACACACACACACACACACACACACACCTTGGGGTTCCATGTTTCATGTAATACTGTACAGACTGTATGTGTTATTGTTCTACACCTAAACCTAATCCCTTACAGGAAACTATTGGCAATTTTAGATTTTCAAAAAATGTAATCCTGTATGATTTATGAGCTTGTTTCCTCATGGGGATCTAAAAAAAACAAGGTCAAAATTGACTGGTTTTCCTATCCTTGTGGGGACATTTGGTTCCCATAATGTGATAAATACCACACACACACACACACACACACACACACACACACACACACACCAATAGTACCTTAATTTTAGCCAGCATTTCTGTTTGTTTGCACAAGCCAGAACCATCACACTCTTTGAGAACCATGTAAATATCACGGTGCATGAATATGAAAATAATAACCATAATCAAAGCACCAAGGCATTCCCTACGTATTCATCGTGCATGGTCCAAAGTATTTGCCTTGCACTCAAATATACTTGAACGCGAATGCCCCGTGTCCAAAAACATAGAAAGCATGATTGTTTTTGTAAGTTAAACTGGTTTTATAACCTATCGGTAGATGCATTTTTCCCCTAGAGTTGAGCAAAAACTCTATTTTCAAGACTTGTATCCAACCTTTAATGACACGCATTTACGTGAGGTCCTATTTAAACAATTTAAATTAATAACTGAATGAATTACTCCTCATTTATTGCTGAGACACGTGAAACACGTAATGTTGAAGCCTTCGGAAGCCAGTATAAAACATGAACATGGTGATATGAGTTTTTTTTATTAGATGGCATTAACGCATGAAACCGATTAAGGGAGAGCACTTTCAAAAGCACATGTTTAGGTGCACGCAGCACGTAAGGAAAGGCAAAGGCGGCGAAGTTAAACGCAGCTGTAACTTTTCTGTGAACGCTAGGGGGCGATAGAAGCAGGAAGGCGCGCGGGACCCTCCTCAAAACAACAGCTGAGTGAATTCTTCGCTCGTGCTCGATCCAGGACAATTACACGCGCGTTTATGAACCCGTAAACTCCAGATGAATAATGTCCGGTGCGATCACACAGTGTTCTTGTGAACTCTGAACCGAGGAAATCATGTGATCCGGCAGACACGAACCGGACTGGAAGTTAAGAGTAGAGTAACCAGAACTAATCAGTAAGTAGATAACATTATTTATCTATCTCTCTGTGCATCTGTGTAGACTTGCGCTGACACCTACAGAGATTTTAAATGTATATATGCATTGATAAAAAGTGAAATTGTGAATATTGAGCTCACCTTCACGATGATCTCGTGATGTTTTTTTTTCCATATATGCGATATATGCAATCAAAATCGATAAAATCTCCAAAGCAAAGGTTGTGCGTCTTATATAAACGTTTTATGTTAAATATTAAGTTGTTATAAGTTCAGCTGCACGTGACTTTAATTTAAATTAATTACATCAGACTGTTATTTAAGCAATATATTGGTATAAAGCGTCAAAATTACCAAAAAAAAACTTGTCATTTCATTATCTGTTGTCACATCTCTACATAAATTTTTTCTATTCCTTTTAAAGAACATAATGCTGTTCTTAAAGCTGTTCCCCACAGGTTTAATGCATCTGGTCTCGGGCCGTATTAAACACCCACCAAGACATACAGGAGCCGGTTTTGTTTCTGGACGGCTTTGACCTCTATGACAAGAAATGTAATAATAAACATGTTCGCCTGATATTTCAGAAGAGACCGTATAGTTCCTCGAGGTAGATCCCACTGCCTTAATTAAAAACACAGACTGGAGAAAAGCCTGCTTGATTGCATGCATATTTTCTTCCTAACAAGACGAAATAAGTCCACTTTAAAATATATATCCTGATATTTCCAAATATTGGAAATACATGCGCATTTTGTGGGAAAGAAGATAAAACTTTTTTTTTTTTTTTGTTAATTTGTTGGTTTCGACTCAGCAAAAGCTATTAGCTTAAAATATTTGATTTGTTATTACTCTGCTGACAGATCTAAAGTATATATTTTCAACTTTTTTTATTTTATGTTTTTATTGAACAAGTTTTATGGGCTCAACGCCTACGCTTGTGCATTTCCTGATTGAGGCTGACTCACTGCTCGATTTTATTTTACCAGAAATAAAACATTTATTAGGTTTTTGGAACTCGAATTAAGTCTAGGTAGGTTTCCTTCATTTTTGCTTTTTAATTATTAAATTTTATTTTCCCTCTGATTTTTGTCAACAACGTACTCCCTCACTGTGGTTTATTTTTCCTGAATAAAAAAATAAAAATGAATCAATAACACACGAGGCTAGAGCGTTAATCTTGAGCACTTTCGGTCATGGTAAAATAAAGTGTAAAGGAATAAAGGAACACAAGCACCTTTTCGTGATAAATCAGGTCTTATTTGTAATATCCATAATAACCAATGAGGACTGCGCCTGTAGTTTTGACTCCTCCTTCTTGCCCTTATATGGTGTGGCTTTCCAACGTTTTCAAGCGAGATTCCCGCGGGAGATTCAAGCCTGTCCAATTGTAAAATAATTTCAAGGGGGATGGTATGATGGGTGTCAAGTTTTTGACAGTTATATAAAAAGTTATATTTAAAGTCCAATGTCATATATAAACTTAAATACGCCGTGATTTTTGCTCATAAAGGTAAATCATTTGGATCTGTAAAGGGTCTTTTTGCATGCATTCACAATATCAGCGACATATTGTGCTTCTATGAAATAACAGAGGATACGGTTTATAAGTATATTTATAGTAAGCTTTAAATCAATGTAAAGCAGTTCCAAATTCATACAGGTTAGGAGCTACTTGAGGGAGTAAATGTTTTTTGGGCGCGCTGTTCCTTTAAGAAACGATGCATTTATTTAAAAGCCTTAATGATTTCTTCCTATTCTTTTCTGTTTTTCCCCTATTTATAAAGTATATATATAAGTCAAATGTCATATTTAAACTTAAATACGCCATGATTTTTGCTCATAAAGGTAAATCATTTGGATCTGTAAAGGGTCTATTAGCGTGCATTCACAATATCAGTGACATATTGTGCTTCTATGAAATAACAGAGGATGCGGTTTCTGCCGTCTTTGTCTATTTAAGTATATCTATAGAAAGCTTTAAATCAATGTAAAGCAGTTCCAAATTCATACAGGTTAGGAACTACTTGTTTTTTGGGCGCGCTGTTCCTTTAAGAGACGATGCATTTATCTAAAAGCCTATATGTAAAGTCAAATGTCATATATAAACTTAAATACGCCGTGATTATTGCTCATAAAGGTAAATCATTTGGATCTGTAAAGGGTCTATTTGCGTGCATTCACAATATGATTATTATTATAAGTATATCTATAGAAAGCTTTAAATCAATGTAAAGCAGTTCCAAATAGGAACTGCTTGATTTTTGGGCGCGCTGTTCCTTTAAGACACAAAGCCTTAATGATTTCTTTCTATTTTTGTTCCCCTTCACAATTCACCAGTGGACGTTGTGATCCGGCGGTACCAGCCGTCCGACCGCGGGGCCGTGGAGACGGTTTTCCGGGAAGGAATAATGGAGCACATCAATCCGGCGTTCGCGTACGCCATGACCCGACCGCTGCACGTGGCCGCCAGCCTGTTCTTTTACATCGGCGGGTACGTGATGAGCGGGCGCTCAGCCGTTCTGGCCCTGGCGTCCGGGGGAGCCTGGATCGGTCTGGTGTACTTCTGCTGCTACGAGTTCTACTCCGGCTACGTCCGGGCGAGGTTAAACACGGACATGCAGGACATCTCGAGTTATTACCTCAGCAATCCAGATAACTGCTTCTGGGTAGCCGAGGCTGAGGTCCGCGGCCGGCCTCGGGTTTTGGGGATGGTGGCCGTGGAGGGTAAAAGTGAGCCGGGGAGCGGAGGGAAAAAGTACGGAGAGCTCTACCGGATGATCGTTTCGTCCTGCTGCCGCCGCTCCGGCCTCGGCTTACGCTTGGCTAAAACCGCCGAAGACTTCTGCAGGGAGCGCCGCTTCTCGAAGGTCGAGCTGTCCACCTCGTCTACGCAGAAAGCGGCCGTGGCGTTGTACTTCAGGCTGGGTTTCAAACTGGTCCTGGTGCACACTCGGTCCGAGTCTCCCAAGTGGATGATCTGGATGACCAGAGCCACGATTCTCACCATGGTGAAGAACATCTGAGCATTAGCTTCTCAACCGAATGCTTCAAGCGTTCTAGTTTTGATCGGTGTGCTTTTGTTTTCTTATAGATGCGCGGCTGCATCGCTCTTTTATATCTCGCAAATATAATAAAAATTAGATTGCGCTTTCAATCTGATTCCTTTTCATCTCTCGCGAACGTGAGTTTTTGCGTTATTTATTTCAATGCATTTCATGAGGCCACGTGTCGGTAAAATTAAAAATCGCGCTAATGATGGGTCATGCACAAACGGTTTCCACAAAAAAACAAGAAGAATGGAGTAGTGATGCTGGAAATTCTGCTGTTAAATACATTTTAAATTATAATCGCATGGAAATGTACGCGATGGAGTGTTAATAAACATCGATTCATTGAAATATCAAGTAAAAAGCCGGTTACAAAAATGCCCTAAATAACGGTAAAGTAAATAATAATTAAAGTGAAGTGTTCTTTAGCAAAAGTGTAGTAATAGTGCTCCTAGGATAAGCACTTAAGCACTGTTCTACTTCTAAACAGACACTAGATGGAGGCATCGGCCTTAAAACGTTCATTCACTGATTCTCCTTTTACACTTTTATACATTTTGTTCCTTAAATCGTTGCATTTTGTGTGTTTATAATTCAGTGAAGCCCGTTTCACAGCCACTGTATTCATATTCTACAGTCTCCCAAATGATCATGTCTTTGAAAGTTGTTGAAAGTATTAAAGTGTCTTTCGATTTCACTAGGCTTGACTTGACGTTGAAAGCGGTAAACCAAATCTGCCGAACACTTTTCTTACTGCTAGATGTAGTAAAATACAGAGATCATACTCCCATTTATCAATGTTCAAATAAAGATTGTGAAAACTTCCACTTTAATTGCTGT
>NC_056704.1:26965617-26995617 GCF_018831695.1 Puntigrus tetrazona
TAATAATTCAGATCAATTCAACTCATATATATAATTTATAATATAATAATTCAACTCATATATATATATATATATATATATATATATATATATATATATATATATATAATTTATAATATATTTAGAATATAATTTGACATTTTATTTAATTACATATATAACAATTATTTATATAATATAATTGTATTTTAATCCTAGTTTATTATCCTCATCATCATCATTATTATTATTAACATTTCTATTGTTAAATAATTTTTAAGATAATATTTATTACACAACTGTGCATAATGTAATTATTTAATATATAACTTTTTGTGACAGTATAGCGCGCGTGTGTAATTATTAATATTCATTTAAAATTGATCATAAAACGTGTGACTCCTAATTTTAAAATATACGTTAATTGTAATATTACAAATGAATTCTATATATATTTTATTGTTACGTATGTTTGTGTATTACGGTATCACTTTATCAACATTGCCGCATGTTACAGTCTATAACTGGATTCTACCGTGATGCATTTTTTTTGCTGCTAATTAAACATTTTTATTTTTGCCGTTTTGTTTCAGTTACACTTCCAGGCATCTCTCATGTAGGGGGCAGTAGCGAGCAGGTCTACTTATGAGATACTCACTCCTTTGGACAGAGTATAATCGCCCAGCACGGTGTCTTTATCCAAGGTACGGCTGGTGAACGGCACAGACGGCGAAACTCTGCGGGCGGGAAAAAAAAAAAGACAACAATGAACCTCTTGCTTTTGAGAGTTTCTGAGAATTTCCTTTTTTAGCATGCGTGAGCGCGTAAGCTGAAAGGTATGAGGCACGTTATGCTTCTAATGCAAGTCAAGGCTAGATAATCCCACAAATACACCATCAACATTCCCAGCACATGCTTCAGCATTATCCTGCTTTAATGTCTGTGTCTTCCTGTAACGCATGACTGTCGCCTGAAACATGAAAGCGTACTGCCATAAAGCGTAAACATGCTTCCATGTGCTTTCAGATTCCAGTCAGGAGTATTATGTCAGCTGACTGGATCTGGGAACGAGCCTAATCTACTGCCGTCCTATCAGAGATGATCGCGAATCACCTCACATAAACCTTTTACATTTAGTGCTGAGAATCGGCAGGAGAGCGAAGGGCCGGCTATCCTCAAAGAACATTAGCAGTACCGATAAAAGAACCGTTTTCCTGAGTCTGAAGAGCATCGCAATTATCCAAAGAACTATTTCGCACCGATTTGGAACGAAAAGGTTCTGTGGATATCACTGATTGCGACAAAGAACCAGCGTAGGGGACATTTTTGTTTTGTTAGTTTGAAAAAAATCAAATGGTTAGCGTTTTAACTTTTCAGTAAACGGTTCTCGAAAGGATCACTTTCCTCATTATCGAAGAATATTTGAAGAATCTGAAGAACCTGTAGAACCTTCGTTGATTGATTGAGGAACATTTTAATAATCTGGAGAACGTTTATTTACTGTATGGGATGTAGAGGCATAATTGAATATTGGATAAAATAACGTTTTTTTATTGGCATTGATGGTTCCATGAAGAAGCTTTGACATCCGTGCAGCCTTTCTTCACAATTTAAGAACTCTTCACTCAAGGGTTCTTTGGGGAACCCAAAATAGTTCTTCAATGGCAAACCTGAGTTTGGAAACTTTAGTGTAAAAACCTTGGAATAAAGAATCTTCTAACAGTCTATTTTGGAACTTTTCTCTTTTTCCTTAGAGTGGAGAACAATATACGGAACCTTTTTCGAAAGACAAGAGAAAAAATTCAATCTGTCACTTGCTCGCTAAATCGTTTGAGCGTAGCTCGTTTTAGCAGCGTTGAAGGCTATTTATCCCACCTCATGGACTCCTTCAGGCAGGCTTTGAGGTAAGGCATGCTCTTGAGGTGCTCGGCCCGAGGTGTTTCTCCTGCAGGCACCACGTCCTGGATCTCCTTCAGAAGTTTAGCCTGGGCGCAGGGGTTACGTGAGAGGTTGAAAATAACCCACAGCATGCTATTAGCGGTCTGCGAGAGGAAAACAAGAAGGATTTGCTCGGTCAGTTGGGCCACGCTGTGCAGTGACGACTTATGTGCTTGATTGAACTAAGCTGTGTGTTGTTCAATCTCAGCCTGGATAAGAGCAGAACAAAGACGAGTTAAATCAACTGTTTTCTTAGCTCGCTCGCGTGTGACTCAAAGCTAGTGGAAAACAAGGCGGTTTGTGTGAAGCGCGTACCGTCTCCACTCCTCCGACCTGGAGCTCGGTCGTGGCGGCGTACAGCTCCTTCTTGGTCAGGTGGCTCTGGTGGAAGATGTCGCAGAGGAAGTTTCCGCTTTTGCTGTTTGAGTGCCTCTTCAGATTCTTGTCAATGTAGAGTTTAGCTGCGAAGACGATGGATCGCTTGATTAGTTGGTGATATTTTTGAGTTTTAGTTGTCTGTTTAAATAAAATGTTATTTGTTAAAACATATATATATATATATATATATATATATATATATATATATATATATATATATATATATATATATATATATATATATTTTTTTTTTTTTTTTTTTTTTTACAATAATTGCATAGTTTTTTTAAACATATTCAATATATTCCAAATTATTATAAATTATATATAAATGTGGTCGAATTCCTTTGAATGCTAACATCAATTCAGATTTTTTTTTATTAAAAACAAGTACAAATATTGTAATAATTGTGAAATATTATTGCAATTTCAAGTGGCTGGTTCATGTGAATATATTGAAAAAATGTAATTTATTCCTGTGATACAAATCGGAATTTTCAGCATCATTATTCTACTCTTTAGTGCCACATAATCAGAAAACATTCAG
Source organism: Puntigrus tetrazona (assembly GCF_018831695.1). NCBI lineage: Eukaryota > Metazoa > Chordata > Actinopteri > Cypriniformes > Cyprinidae > Puntigrus > Puntigrus tetrazona. Next base: position 26,968,460 of record NC_056704.1, read on the forward strand.
ATTTTGCTGCTTAAGAAACATTTCTGATTATTATCAGTGTTTGCAATGTAAACATATACATAAAAATTTCTGTATAAATTTATATATATATATATATATATATATATATATATATATATATATATATCTGTTTATGAAAAGCATCAGTGCAACAGATTTATGCAACAATTTTCTGAGCAAATTACACTAATAATAATTTTATATCTTAATACACACACACACACACATATATATATATATATATATATATATATATATATATATATATATATATATATATATATATATATATATATATATATACTCTCTCTCTCTCTCTCTCTCTCTATATATATATATATATATATATATATATATATATATATATATATATATATATTCCCTTAATATTCAATATTGCGAAGAACGTGCATATTATGTGCATACTATGAATAACTTAATAACTGTTAGTGTTTTAGTGCCTTCGTCTTAATGGTAGGTGTACGTGTGGAATGCCCTACTCCTAGTCAGGTACAGCACGTGCTGCTTTTGTTTAGCTGCAGGGAAAGTGAAGAAGTGTTTGTGAATGTGTGACAGGTGCTGCTAATGGAGCTGCAGCAGCACAACAAACTGTGAGCAATTCAGCCGCGCGTCAACATTCCTCCCTCCCTCCCTCCCTCTGCTCCCGCTACTACAAATATTTGACTGGATTCTCATGCACTTAGGTCACCGCGTTTACTACTGCGGTTAACTCTCTCTCCCTCCCGCTGTGTGTGCACGGATCCGCTGTGGAAAGCCGTGTGTCATCACCTGAGAGGAAACGAAAGCTTTACGGGTCACACATCAACCGATTAAGGAGCTCTTTAGTACCTGTGCTAAAAATGCGGTCCCAGGCCGCTGTGTGATCTTGCCACGTTTTCGTATTGAAGGCCTTGTGGAGCTCCACGGGGGTCACCATCATCAATCCGAAGGTGCTCATCATCTGCGAGTGAGGAAACGTCATTGCATCAGGAGAGACGCAGATAAAGCTCGCGCACTTTAGAGCGCGTTTGAACTGCTCGCCGGGTCAAAAAGACGGCCGGTTTTTACCGTTTTCACCGACGTGATGAAATCCATGGCCTCTTCGCTGATGCTGTCCTGCAAGAGTCCAAAACGCTTGTCGTAAAGCACGTAGCAAATCGCTAAAAGGGGAAAAAGAGAAAGACGTTTAATGCTTCTCATTAGAGTAAGTCGGTGTACGGCATGGAAGACGTGGCGCGAAACTCACTTTCAAAGGACCACTTGTTCAGCTCAAAATACAAATCATCGATCTTCCCGTTGACTTGAGCTTTTCCGATCCTCTTTGTCAAATCGGCCGAAACCTTTCCACAGAGACAGCGAGCAGTCATTCAAACCGCGTCTTCGCACGAACGTGAATTATACTTAGCATTTCTCGAGCAGAACTCACCTCGTTGATTTTGCCGTCCAGCTTCATGACTTCGGTGGGTTTCATGAGTTTTTGCTGGAAAGCGCTTCGCACCCGCTGCCAGTCTTTTCCTTCCCTGCAAATACATTTGTTCGCGTTTTGGAATATTATAAAATAATCGGGTTAAATCTCGCGTGCGTTCGTAAATTAAGTGTGATATTTACAGTATGAGCAGCCCGTAAGCCTCGTCTCGCATGTCTCTGTAGGCTTTCCATGGTTTGATCTCCAGTCTCTGAGGATAGTTGCTCTCTTTTCTGTAAAGAGCCTCCAATAAACACGGTGCCCCAATGTGAACCGACTCAAAAGAGCCCAGCTTCATCTGAAAGATCTTTCCAAACTTCTTATGATAATGAATCTGGAGGTTAGAAACAGATTGAGAGAGAAAACACACGTAAAACTAAAGAAATGCACAGGAATAAATAAAGAAAAAAATTTATATTTAATTATTAGGACAAGTAGAGATTCAAGTAAGCATAAATAAGTTATATATCTATCAATCTGTCTATATATATATATATATATATATATATATATATATATATATGTATATATATATATATATATATATATATATATATATATATATATATATATATATATATATATATATATATATATACATATATATATATATACATATATATATACATATATATGTATATATATATATATATATATATGTATGTATATATATATATATATATATATATATATATATATATATATATATATATATATATATATATATACACACACATATATGTATATAGATATATGTATATAGATAGATAGATAGATAGTGGATATAATCACAAATTATAAATGTTGTAAAAGTTAGAAATGTTTCAATAAACTTCAATAAAAGTTGTTTATAGTGTTCATAAACTTGAAAAATATAAATGAAAATACGAAATAAAATACATTTCTAATAACATTATATAATATATTACTACAAAAAATAACACAATTATAATTAATATTATTAATGGAAAGGCTTACTGTTTATATACAATACATTTCATGCACAAAATGTGTATATATATATATATATATATATATATATATATATATATATATATATATATATATATATATATATATATATATATATATATAAGAATAACGAGGTTCATACCAGCGCTTCATGTTGTCTTTTTAGACCTCCTTTCCGGAGCAGCTCGATGAGGCTTCCGAACAGCGGCCAGTTGGTTGGTCCAGGGATGGAGTCGAGACTGTGTGCGCAGGGCGCGCTCTCCGCAGCATCCTTCGAGTCCAGCACACACACGGAGGATGTCGGCTTGCAGTGCTGAAGCCCCACAGACTTCTTCTTCAGCAGCTCCAGAATCTGGGGACCCTTCTGGATATGCGCTCTCATCTTGAGGTTTGCGTAAAACGACGTGCGTAAAAGTGTTCGTGAAGTTTCTCTTAAACGCCACAATATATATATACTCGCGGCCGTGTTTATCTCGGTCGGACGCGGCGACCAATCAGGAATCGTTTGTGAAAGTCGAGCCCACCATTCATTTATGGATCCGCTTTGGCGAGCACCGCCTGACCCCACATAGACCGAGGAAGTGCCCTCGAACGCGCTTTATAAATAAACATAACGGAGGTGACGCGGTTCGCTTTGAGCTGCCCTCAACTCCTCTCTCTGAGTCAACACTGAGACCACGCGACGCCACGACGCGCAAATATTTGCTCCGTATCTCATGTGCGCGCTCGTGGCCAAAGGCGCGCGCAATCGCGCAAACATTTCAGCTCGCGCTTTCATTCATATGATCGTCGTTAAGCGTCGTCACGCACAAGTGCGGCACCGAGCTTTGAAAAGAAACTCTTCTAATCAAATCACATTTATTTTGACCAAAAATATCAGCTGATGGACAACATGGATGTTAGCATCCAGCTTTTTGAGCAGAAGCTGCATCAGAGGAAGGACATGTCTAGATGGTTAAATTAAAGTACAGTTAGGTGTCATATTTTACAGTATTGACTAAATGTGCCAGGATAGCATAGCTGTTTATCCACCAATATCAAAATTATACATTAAAATGTTGCATAAAAAGCTGATTAATGAGAAAATATTACATGTTAAGTGTCCTTTCTTCATAATTATTTATCAGCAGATGCTGGCGTGAAAAGCTTTAGAACCATTTTTGGGTTTTTTTTAGTCTAAGTGCATATTCGTACCATTTTATTTATTTTTTTTAAGAAAAATGGAAAATGAAACAAATGCATAATTTAGTTTTTCAGCCATTGGGTTACTCGCTGGTTCTTTGTGATTATTTGTGAGCTTGCTAGGGATTTAAGAACAAAAATGGTTTCAAAGTAAATCATGCATTTGTATTAACGAATATACGTATAATGTTTGGCTGCAAAGTGCGTTCAGCATTGTGCGTTTCCGTACGGGTTGTTTAGCCGGACCATGTTGTTAATGTGTGTATCGTGTGACCCGTAAGCATGAGGTTTGGGTGTAAAATTAGCCGGGTAAGCATGTTGCCCAGTACCCAATGTGCAGTGTTAAATATGAACTCAAGCCCCTTCTGGTAATCCCACGCTCATGACATAGTGTAGTTTTACCAAAGTAGAGATATGCGGCACAGTAAACATGTTGACTCATAGCATACATAGGTCTTGTTTAAATAACCTTGAACCCTCCGCAGTGCTTGCCGTGCTGCCGTAGTATTTAACAACACTGTGCCCATAAAGCACACACACAACAGATTCGTCAGGATCGGGTTTAGTGGTGCCTGCTAACCAAATTATCAAAACGTTCTGCCAATGTCAGTTATAACGTTAATAAAGTGCTCATTTAAAGTGCTGATAACGCTCTCAGAATGTTTGCACAAAAGCATTATTCATCGAACGTTTTATTTGGAGGATAATAACATTTTCCACATTTCGCATTTGTCGGATACGTTCAGAGAACATTCAGGTAACGTTCCCGCAATGTTTGCAAAAAAAAAAAAAAATGGAAAGTTCCACTTAATAACTGGACATTTTGAATGTTTAAATATAATATTTTTCGTAACTTTTTGGGAACGTCACCAGAACATTCTTAGAACATATTTTTGGAAACTGATATTATTTACTGATGTCTAGAGAGGTGTGTGTGTGTGTGTGTGTTTGGTGTATGTGTAAATAGACCAATTAACCTTTTCTAAATTTTTCTTAATTTTTTTAAAATTAAATAATATGTTAATTAACCATTTTGTTGTCTTTTATATTATTTTTAATACATTTTATAGGGCATTTTTAAAATATTTTTTTTCAGCTCGTTTTTCACTTTTGAACGTGATGCTACTGGTCTAATTGGATTCAATGATTTATGCTAAGCTATGCTAAAAGTGCCCGGAGATCAGATTCAAAAGGTAAAACTCAACTCATTAACTCCGGGGGACTTGAGCCTGTTTCCAAAAAAAAGTGGAGCGTTCCTTTAAAGAAGAAGAAGAAGATGACGTCATCATAATCATCCTCATGGAGAGAAGTGAGCAGCACACACATTAGTGAGCATCAGTGATGAATTTAATGAATTCTGCAAAGATCCGTGCTGGAATGGTGAGAGCTGAAGCACAAGTTTGTATTGTATAGCATTAATGCCTCAGAACCGGTTGTTGGTGGAGAGGTTTGAGTTTATAGTAACAAGAAATTCAAGATGGCGGATGCAGTCAGAACTAATTCTCATAAACAAACCTGTAAACATAACAACAATAACAATAAAACATGACCTCTTGTTAAGTGTAATGGACTAAATTGACAAAAAGAATGTAATGCGATCCGGTCCTCAGGTTGTTCCAGAACACACGGGTGGTCGTTTTTGGCAAAAACAAGGTATTAGAGCTATTGACAGAACCACAGCCATGCAAGGACTTTAAACCCTCAACTTGTTTTTGGTTATTTGGCAGTGCAAGGCTGTGGAATATTGCGGTTGATGCAAGGCTCTTTTTCTGGTAAATTTTGGTTAAGCTCCTTCATACTTGGGATTTTTGGATTTTTTTTATTGCCCAACATTGGTTTGAGTTTCTTAGAAAGAGAAGATCAAAAGAAATGGGAAAACAAGATTGCACAAGAGTATCCATAAAAATACAGATGGTTTCGATAAACCAGCTCGCCATCACGATGTTAAGGTGTTGTAGATCGTTGCCAGCGCGTTCGTGGTCATTAATAAGCAGTCGCTATCATGTTGTTAATACGTGGCTCTTGTGATACGCAGCTCAGGTCTGGGTTTTTCAATCTTGTTTGTGAGATCAAAATTGCTTGGAATTTTAAAATAGGCACAAATAATAGCTTTACCAATCGGGTGACGTTCAGCTTAACAGACACCCCTAATTAAGACTAAACGATGTGAAATGTGAGGATTTAATCTTGCTTTATGTGTCTTTATGAACCGCATGTGTCTGGCTCGCGAACTCATTGACCTGGCAGTTGGCTTACACCTATAAGACAGGCAGAAAACAGACGAAGTGGAGCAAAACCGATGACTCAAACTTGTACGACCCCGGCTGATAGAGGCCACCGAGTTCAGAGACGAGCACACGCACACACATAAACACCAGTAAAGGTCGTTCATGAACAATTTGTTCATATGCATGTGAGAAATGAAGGATTTGGGGGGCGAGAGGGAGGGTGTAAACAGATCGTGTTTGCTTTTTTGTAATTTATCTTTGGCCGCATATAAAGATTCAGAGTTTGATCAAAGGTTGCGTACGTGGTTACTGTCTGTTAATTGATCTCTGCTCAAATGAACAAAATATCTCGCATGATATTCCCATCCCTGATAAACACACTCGGGCCTCATTGACTCGTGGACTTAGGTGGTTTGACTTTAGGCGATTGTTTGTTAATTGCCACAAAGAGGGTCTTATCTGATTGTTAAAACGTCGCATGCTTTGTTCCCAAATTCTCACAGCGCATTTCTCGGGCCACATCTGTTTCTCATGCCACTTGACAACCTTAGCTGTCCTTCTTTACAGAATTAGGTCGCATTCCACAAGGCATCGAGGTGTTGAAGGATTTGTAGAGTAAAAAATGTCCCCTCTTGCGTCATCCGTGCTTGTTCTTACATCAGGCCAAACCTGAGCAACCGATCCGATCCGGTAGCATCCTTTCGCTGTCATTTACAGTGTTTCACGCTGCTTGGAAAGTGATTTATGGACAGCATTTAAGAAAGGCTCGGACCCGGTTACCTCTGAACTCACTGACCCTCGCTGAGGTTTTTCTTGCGCAAACAACTCACAGAGAAAGGAAAGGGTTAAGGGTTTCCTTACGCCAGTCTTTTCTCTGCTTTCCACACCCAAGGCCTCAAAGATTAGAGGCATCATTGCAATGCACAATTATCATGAAATTAAATGGGTAGCTGATGTATTTGGATGGGTAATTGTGTGCTAATACGTCTTGTTGACCGCGGTGGAAAAAACAATGCAAATTGTAAATAAAGTGCAACCAACCCTAGATAAGATAGACTTTCGTATCTTTTGTCATTGACGACGGAGGCCATCCAGTCAAACTCTATTCACTTGGTTAAGAATGGCCGCGACAAAAATGAATGATGATTTACATACGCACCGTTAATAATTCAAGGTTTCTGCTATTTTTAAAAGAGAAAAGTGTGTTTTCTAAATATGAATGTCTAATGAGCACAGAGTTGTATCAGCAGCTACTTCCAACAAGGTCCAACCGATTTCCATTACTTTTTAAATTCATTTTATAAAATAATAGCTTATATGGAGAACTTTTACTGTATCTTCTGATGACACTGCAGAGTCTTGTTTCAGCGCATATGTGAAATCTAATTTTAGTGTAATCTGAAATCAAAATAGAAGCAGAAATGACACTTGGTGAAACAGGTTTTTGATAAAAAGGACAAAAATCTGCCAATGAGGGTAGAAAAAAAATACCCTAATTAATTCAGTTTTCCTTTTCGTTCTTGATTTAAGCATGTTTAAGTCAAACTCGTTTCATTTTGTTCCATTTCTCAAATAACCAAGACTTCAGCTTTAGTTTGCATCTCAATCAAACGTGTCTTTATTTATATTTGCATTAGAAAGCGGTAGAAAACACTGGCATGCACGCATGATGAATTCAGAAAGCCGATTTAAGACCCTCAGAAACCTTGTGGTTTAAAATATTACATTTCAGCGTTTGATTTGAAGAATATTTTTTATTTGATTCTCTATTACGTGTTATACTCCATACTGTTTTCAGACGCACACTGCATGCAAAACATTGGATACAGATTTTGAAGTTTGAAGTCTTAAAGCAAAACCAGTTGAGAACCATCTCCATCCAGTTTACTGCCCCGGCAGATTGCCTCCGTTCTTCACAAGGCTCTCCTTTCAGTGCAACCTCGTTTTAGGAGCCTGTCACAAAGTCCAGCCTGAATATCACTTATCCAATCAGGCCTGTGACGTTGGCGCTCTACTTTTGCGCAGCCCGGGGAGGAAAGGGTTAAAATGAGCCGATAGATCAACGGGTGCAATCAATAGCAGTTTCCCACAAATCAGCTCCTCTATTTGCATATATGACAGAGTAAACGTGTGTCTCCACTTGCCAGCAGAGACAGATTATTAACATTTTTGAGCTCGCCCTGTGCCTGCATGTACAAAGCATTCTTCTGCTGGAATGTTCCCGCTCTCAGATGGACGAATCCAGAGACTCGTGCTACAAGATGACAGCGTGAAGAAGAGCAGAAGAACAGCTCGCGGAGAAAACAGTCACACATGAGTCAATAGCGTGAACGCAGAGAGCAGCTCATTCATTCAGAACTCGATAAGAAAAGAAGAGATTGTTAACTTCTGAGCTTGAGATCAGAAACTCTAAAGGCGATGAATGTTGAGGTCGTTTTCTCAGGAGAAACATCTGAGAAGCGACAAATCAGTTTCTTCTCCATTTTATCCAATTGCTTTCTATGAGAAATACTAAAGAGGTATCGTTTCCGGGAGCGTCTTTTTCGTAAGACGTAGTACGTTGCATTGTTTTTGCACGCCGTTCTTTGTAAACAAACTGTTTCAGTGTCGTAATCTTGAGTCAAGGGGATAAACACAAACAATTTAAAACCACCGGTGGCTCACTGCCATGAGAACGAGTGAGTTGATTACATGGTTTAGTCTCCCAAAAACAAAGCAACAAAGCCAGATTTGTGTTTCTTAACCCTCTGATGCATGACGTCTCAGCTTGACAGAAATACATTTTTAACCATTTACAATAAAGCCACATTTTACCATAATTTTATACAATGTTGATTGTATAAAATTGCATACAACAATGACCTTTTTTCCATAATTTCACACAATGTTGACCTCTCTGTGAGCCTTAACTTAAGTTACCTTTCCAAATTAAAAAACACTATATTTTAAAGGGTAATGCGTAGAACACAGAACAAACAGGAACTTATATAGTGCAAAGTAAATGACATAATTAACTGAACACACCTGAACGAAATGAGATAATTAACAGAAGACAGAAAGTAGGGCACACGGAGCACATGGTAGATGAAAAAACAACAACAAACCGTCCAAACACGTGACAAGTTAATGTATTTAATATCTATAACTACTCCAGTGTTGGCCTTAAGTAAAAAGAAACATGTGTGTATGCATTTAATGTGTATATAATAAAAAAAATAGAATATTAATAATTATTAACATGAATAATTAATATATCAGTAACTTAAAATATTTCAGAGCTTTAAATCAAACTCTTTTCTTGAAATAAAAATGTGTTTTTATTAGTGCTCATCTCTCAAGAGGGTGATGATTTTGATCAAATGACTTTGGTTGCATCAAACCTCTTTGAAGACTTGAAGTAATCAAATACCTGATGAAGTGATGAACTGCATTTGTTTGTTCAGACAGTGTTTCTACATCTGTTGGACTTACTTATTTTGTCATAGTGGTGACTCAATAGCTCAAGGCCAAGACAATTTTTTGACAACAATTTTATGCATTTACTATATGTGTAAAGAGTGAATTTAAACACTTGAAATCCAGTCATACTGAAACTAATTTCACAAATCCGAACACTTTAGGATGCTCTTTAGACTATAAACAGCTCGGTGGATGCATGCATCAAAAATCATATTTCTGAGTGAAGCCCGCGCAGTGAATGCTCGTATTCCCGAGCGGATGCATGGATCCAGTGAACTGCCTGACTCACAGGTGATGAAACCCCCCGTCCCCCGTGACCCCGACCAAGCTACTTAAAGCCTCGAGTAAATTTGCTGAAGCTCTTGACCTTAGATACTGTGTCCCGCAGGGCGCATAAACCCTATCTAGGGTGCAGAACCTTTCGGAAACAAGCAGAAATCCAACCGGCCTTATCTTATCTTATGTTATGAGTAAGCAAACAGGAGCACAGAAAATGTCAGCCTGCACATTACCCTACACACATCAGTCCCCTGAGAACCCAAGAGCTCACCTACTGATCAATTTGAAGCTAAATTAATTGTTCCTTAGATTCTTTACTTTTCCAGCCATTTGAACGCTTTGTCTTCCATACGCTCTTAAAGATAAAGGTGCTTTACGATGCCATAGAAGATCCTTTCTGTTGCAAAAAGGCTCTTTGTGGCGAAAGAAGGTTCTTCAGATTATAAAAAGGTAAGAAAGAGATAGTTCTTCAAAGGACCTTTGACTGAATGGTTCTTTGTGGAACCAAACATGATTCTTCTATGGCATCGCTGTGAAGAACCTTTTTAAGCCACTTTATTTTTAAGAGCGTAGAACTGAATGAATAGATAGATGTAACTGCATTGTGGATTTGAACACGATTTACTGGAAGAATTTTGCAGATCAGATGCAAAATCGGTGGCAGCACTTTGAACGGAGTAAATAAGTCCAGACGATGAGCCGTAAAAACTTTCAGACTGGGATCTTGAGGTTGTTTTACAGAAGGTTAAAAACATTCCCATAAATCTGGCTGCAATTACTGCTGCCATGACGACAAGAAAATGTCCACAACCTGCTCTTTTAAAATGATTCATCCCCAATGAAATCAAAATTGGAGTTTCATGGAACTGCACTTTGCTGAACTCCTGGCCTGTCGACTGAATTCACCCATAATCTTTAAATGACAGAACTGTTGTCCTCTATGGCTTTTAACTACCAATCTTATAAAGTAAATTGCACTTTATTTTACTATAACTTTTCGATATGAAATATATATTTCAATGACTTTGCATGTACTCAGTGTACTCGCATTCTGTGTTATTGGTGAGAAATTTTTAGGCAGCCCAATAAAAGATTTCATGCTTCTTCTATCTGTCTATATGTCTGTCCGTCCGTCTGTCTGCCCACTTGTCTGTCTGTCTGATCCATCTGTCTCTCTGACTATTTGACTGTATATCTATCTGTCAGTCTGCCCGTCTGTCTGTCTATCTGGTCGTCTGTCTGTCTTTCTGTCAGTCTCACTCTCTGTCTGTCTGGTTGCCCATCTCTCTGTTTATCTGTTCATCTGTCTATCCATCCACTCATCCATCCATCCATCCATCCACCCATCCATACATCCATCCATCCACCCATCCATCCACCCATCCATTCATCCATCCACCCATCCATCCATCCACTCATCCATCCACCCATCCATACATCCATCCATCCACCCATCCATCCACCCATCCATTCAATCATCCACCCATCCATTCATCCATCCACCCATCCATCCATCCACTCATCCATCCACCCATCCATACATCCATCCATCCACCCATCCATCCACCCATCCATTCAATCATCCACCCATCCGTCCATCCATCCATCCATCCATCCATCCGTCCATCCATCCATCCATCCACTCATCCATCCATCATCCACCCATCCGTCCATCCATCCATCCGTCCATCCGTCCATCCATCCACTCATCCATCCATCATCCACCCATCCGCCCATCAGTCCATCCATCCGTCCACCCATCCGTCCACCCATCCGTCCATCCATCCACTCATCCATCCATCCACTCATCCATCCATCCACTCATCCATCCATCCACCCATCCATCCATTCAGCGGCTTGTAGCTTCACTTGTTACTTTTTTAAGGTTGTCGCTCGAGTAATTTCGATTATTGTTAACTTGCACAAAAAGCAGAATAAATAAATATGTCAGAGCTGCTGTTTGCTTACATTAGACCTGATTTTTTTTTGAAAGTGTCACTCGAAGCGCCAGCTCTCCCAAAGGGCCGCTTGGCAGCACGCTCCAGTTTACCCTCAGTGGTGTTGCTCGTATCGCAGAGACCACCATCACTGAGCCTCGGCGCTATTTATAATGCTTTCAGCACCCAACAGATGCAGGGAATTTATTACAGCCACATGTCTCCAGCAAGATTCATTAACCTTTTAGGATGGCCGAGCCATAAAGTCTTCCAAATGTTTAAGTACTAATTTCCGATGTCCCTCCGAAGTGACTAAGTGTTATTATAAGCTCATCGTTGCTTCTTACGATGGGTGTTGTGTAAGTGACAGGCCATATTTCCTCTCGATGTTTAGCCAGCATGCAAGTTAACAACTTTTGGTTGATCTAAATCACTCTCACTAAAAGCTTTATTATAGGTTATTTTCTAAAGTATAGGGTGGCTAGGTCATTTTAAATAATTTTAGGATATTGGAGATTGTTAGGGCTTTCAGAGGTGTTTTCTATGCAGGCAAATCCTGAAGCTAAGCATGAGCAGTAGTGATGTCTGTAATGCCAAACACCACCAAAAAGAGTCAGATATTTGGAAATGTTTGCAAAACAGTATGCCACCAATATAACAATTTGTCCTTCTCTTGCATTCCAGATGCTTGACTTATTTTATAGGCACAGTGTTTGGTTTTGTTAGCCTCTCCTCATCATGGTCGAGTTTAAAAGCACCCTCAAACCGCTCCACGACTTTGGCGCATCGACTCTCGGGACAAATGTCGTAATGGCTGTTCTTTGAGCGGTAAAGTGAAGTTACAAACACCCGACCGCATTTCCCCTGCGTTCGGCCTCTAGTGGAAACTCTCCAGATTTAACCTCCGTTTCATTCATCGCAGCACACGAGTATCCGAGCGCTCTCAGTGACCTGCCCGAGCCTGTTTTCTGGAGGATGTTGTTTTGCCGCTCTGTTTTCTCGAATGACGTCAGCTTCCTTGAGTGTAACACTAAATTTACGAGCGTGTTGTGCAACCACAAATTCTTTCGCTTGATAAAAGACGCTGGGGAAACTGTAGCCCGGAGACTGTTTTTGTACAGTCAAACAACAGATATGCTTTAGTGCTGCCAGGGACACCTTGTTATGAACGCCCTTTGACTTATTTCATTTAGTTCCCGTATGACACACTTTGTTCTGAGCCGAGATCGACTTAGCCTATATTTGTGTCTTATATATATATAGTAGTGTTTGCTAAGATATATACTAATATTATACTTTAATAATTAGGGCTTGTTATCTTTCCATAACCTTAGGTGTTATGTTATACAGGATTCAACTCAACTTAAGTCTGTTTAATGACTTGCACAGCCAGTTTGATTACTAAACATTTAGCAATTGGAATCGCGTTTTTAATTTTAGTTTTAATATATTGCGATTCGAGCAATGTAGCAATTTTCAACAGTACGTTATATGGGTCAAAATGATCGACTTTCTTTTTGTGCTAAAAATCATCAATACATTAAGATCACGTTCCATGTATTATGCATTTCTTGCAGTGAATTTATCAAAACTTTTTTTTTTTTGGCACCTTCAGATTGCAGATTTTTTAATAAAGAGCTATATCTCGGCTAAATAAAATCTTATGCATACCCGTACGTCGACGGAAAGCTTTTTTATGGTGATGCTTATTAAATGTCTCAATGTCAAAAAAAGGCTGGTTTTGTGTTTAAGAAATGTCTGCTTTTCATAAACCGAACAAACGTGACTAAATATCGACTAAAATATCGCAATGTTTGTAATTTTGATGTGTATGTGTGATATAATATATAAATGAGGAATAATGCGAATGGATTTTTTGTGTGCGCGTGTGTGTGTGTGTGTGTGTGTAGCAGTGTTTGGGACATGCTGTACTGTTGCCGTTCAGCAGCAACGGGAGTATGTGTGTGTGTGTGTGTGTGTGTGTGTGTGTGTGTGTGTCAGGAGGTCAGTGCTGGTGTTCTGCTGGACGGATGCCAGCTCTAGGGTTCAGGCAGTGCCTGTGCTCTGCGTGCTGAACTCCAGCAGCTACAACCACACACTCAGTCGCCATCGTGCACTGCATGACCTCGTCTCGGGAGTCACACAGAAACACCTGCATATCAGCATTAAATCTCTAATGTTTAGAATAATCATCAATCTCACGAAATCATTTGCATTTAATCCTAAAACCGACGAATTATTCCGACTGTTTCTTCACGCGGTCAGAAATTAATTCAGTTCGAGTTTGTTTGTATAGTGCTTTTCACGTTAAGCAGCTTCATGGCTTTCGGAGTAGGTTATTATGGCGGAAATGTACAGTAATAACCGTGCAGTGACTTACAAGTGACACACAATCAAACAGACGGCGAGCGCTTAAATAAACGATCAAACGTTACGGTTATCTGTTGTTCCAGGGTGAGCGGGATCTGGGCTCGGCATCATCTCTTCTCAGGTCTAATTAATGCAACAGTAAATATTTATTGCACGAATAAACGAAAAGCCTAATACTGCAAAGTTATTTATTTTATTAAACAATACGCAGATATAAAAATTAGTACAGCACGAGACGGTTTAGCAACTGATTTCTTGAGTTAACACGCGTAAAAGCTCAAAACTATATATATATAACTAAACTATAAATATAAATATATGACATCTGGACCTCAGCCTAAAATCAAAAGAAAAAAAAAATTGTAAAGCAGTTGGATTTTTAATTTATTTATTTACTATGTGATATTTTTTCAGTGCTGCTTGCTTAATGAGAAATTATTTGTTAATGCGATAGTTAACAATTATTACATAAAAGGAGTAAGACTATACACTCCTTCAGTTGGTCATTATTTATTATCACTAATATTATTTATTCATTATTGTAAAACAATTATATACACACACACATATATATATATATATATATATATATATATATATATATATATATATATATATATATATATATATATATATATATATATATATATATATATATATATATATATATATATATATATATATATATATATATATATATATATATATATATATATATATATATATATATATATATATATATATATATATATATATATATATATATATATATATATATATATATATATATATATATATATATATATATATATATATTTTTTTTTTTCCTTCACAAATTTTCAGTGAGGATTCTGATTTCACGGCTGTGCAGCAAATGCAGTTTAGATCGATTATCTTTCGTGCACTGATTTAACTTCAGACTTCTGAGGGTATTTTCACACTGTTTGCTGGTCATTAATGTGCAGCCTGTCTCACGCTACATGTCAGTCTCCTGTCCGGCGAGTGCATCAAGGGCACTGGAGTGAGTGAACTCGCTGCTGTTACATGTTGATGGCGTGTGGCTGCGTAATCAGCGGCCGCTCGAGGTCACAGTCCCTTCTGATGCTGTGCTTCTGCTCTTCCCCTCCGGCTCTCTCTGAACTGACTCCTCAAGGTCTCTTTGGGCTGGACTCTGGAACATAGTAGACTTTGTAGCCATAAACTTGTTATGCTGAATGCGGCCGGATGAGTCAACAGCCGGGTTGAGCGGGCGACTTGTGTAAGTTTGTGCGTTTGATTACGTGAGCTTTGCATGATGTGCTTCATGGCAGAATTGATCCCCTCCTATTAGTGGACGCCGGGACAGATAAACAAGTTTAAGTGGGTCTGCGGGTGAAATGCTGTTTTTGAGTTTGTGAAAGATACATTTGAACGAATTGAAGGGCATGTTTGGTAATATTTCTGATGTATTTTGGCTGTTTGAAATAATATCAATTTAGATGAACATGTTTTTAGTAATTCTAAAAGTTTACTAAATATATATCAATTCAATTTAATTTTAATTTTGACAATTATACAATTCAGGCTATATTACTGCAGATATTTTTTAGTTGCTATTTTATAAAAATCTATCTATCTATCTATCTATCTATCTATCTATCTATCTATCTATCTATCTATCTATCTATATTAATAATTAATTATCAATACATTTATTCATATTTGTTTTATTATTTATATTATATTTATAATTTGCATTACAATTGTGCTTTTAAATGCTAAAATAAATGAATATTATAACCCTAAATATAAACATATGTTGATATTAATTCGTTATAATTATATTATTATATGTCTATTGTTATTATTATTATTATTATATTAAGTTATTGTTTATACATTTGTTTTATTTTCTAATATATTTATAATTCATGTTGCAGCTAAATGATGTATTTAAAAGTAAAAATAATAATTTTTATTATTGTAAGTTTTATTATTATCATTTAGTAGTAATATTTTATTTAAAATTGCGTTATTTTTGTTTATTTATTATTACAATTGCTAAAATGTATATATTTATTTTCTCTTACAATTATTATATTTATAATTAAACAAAATGGAATAATAACAGATTTTGTATTATATATATATATATATATATATATATATATATATATATATATATATATATATATATATATATATATATATATATGTAGAGAGAGAAAATAGTATATATTTTTTTATATTAAATTCTATTTGTAAGAATCATTTTAATGGATTCAGTTAAAATGTCATAGAATAAATGAAATAACACCTTTATCTTTGCAAATTCTGTCCAAATCATTATCCGGCAATTACATCAGACAGCTATCTACGAAGGAAAAGAAAAAAAGATTAATCTTTGTATTTAAAAAGGGGGAGAAAAAAGTAAATAATCAAATGTTCAAAGTTAATATTGATTGTAGCAAACACGTGTAAGTGGTTTAAAAGCATTGCCTGTGCTCTATGATCTGAACCCGCTGACATTCACATAGTTTATTATAAAGACAGCCGTGCCAAAACAAACAAATGAACAAACAAAGTGTTCGTATCGTCATCGATCGAGTGTTTTGCTAAACGTTTGAAGGGTCACCGTGTGTCAGGCCTCTTTGTAGACGGGGTCAAGATGGCGGTTTTTAACCTGACATTCAAAGCCAGCATGCAATGACTGGAGAAGCGTGGCAGCGTGGCCATCTTACTTTCACCTTTAAGGCCCTGTACGATTAAACCTCGCTGCGGCTTCAAGAGCAAACAGCTAAATGGTGCACATTTTTAAAGGTCAAACCAAACCTCAATGCTCAGCGCTGATCGCTCTCACTTCACTCGAGACTTAAAGATGTAAAATCGTAACAAGAAAGGGTTTGATATCAGCGTTTTTCATCGCGTTTGCACAAACGACTACTTCTGACGCGCAACAGCACGCCGAATATAAAGGAAAGCTCGCAGTATCGGATGTAGATATAAATATGACACGCTTTTAGCCCACGACCCCAATCCTAGTCCTCTATTTATTTTTTAATAATTAGATCGGGTAGCCCTTTCTGATCGCCGTGCATGTGCATTTCACAATCAGTCAAACGAAACAAAAAAAACATAAAGTTAAATATAATATCTATTTGGCGATATATTACATTTTTTGGGGGGGTCAGAAGTATCCCAGTCTTCCTGGGTTGGAACAACGACAACAAAAAACCTGGAGAATTCGTCTGGATTTTGCGATATAATCCGAATTCAGATTTATTCCCATTATTGACCAGCTGTCTCGTGCCGGTGCATTTTGGTATAAGTGAAATCTGTGCACGTGCGTGAGAATATTCCGGTTGAACTCCCGTTACTAATTTTTACAAGCGAGTACACACAGATTACATTTATCCGTTCCGTTACATGTAACTAGTTACTCCCCGCTGCCGACCGAACGGAAACCTTCTCCCGAAAAACCAAAGAGAGCTCTGCCTTCACCGGAGGGGTCATCCCTTTACGAGCATCAGCTATGATCTGTCAACACGAGCTGATCAAACAGTGGTTGAGCACACAAGCTGGGATCCGACGGGACGGGATCTGGGGCAGGAGGTGCGGAGTTGCCATGACAACGAAAAGCGTCGTCGAGGGCCATTAAAAATACGTCAGTTCATTCCGCTTTCTTTTGTTGAGACCATACCTGTATCATAGATCATTTATTTTTTAATAAATTGACTTATTTATTTTTACTTTATTATAAATTATTTTATAATTTTTTAATTTGTATTATTTTATTTTTTCTTATTTTCATTCGCTATTTTTTTATAATAAATTGGGCTTGGAAGGGATGTTATTTGTATAAGTGTATTCATTTTTTTGTTGTTGCTGTTGTTGTGGTTGTTCAAAAAATTTTTTACGCACACATATATTTCACTAATAACTAAAAAACGCTCTTGCACAAACACAAGGCAAACTAGCTTTATTTAAGACAAGCTGATGTAATTGAGGTGAAGTTCCGGCAGATGGCAGCAAAGCTTGCACTATTCTACCATCTGCGCCTCTTATCCAGTCATTTTCCAGTTATAATATCATATAAAATTATAATATAATATATGTATATGCTACATATAACCACAGTAATTAATCTAATAAATATTTAAAAAAAAAAATATGAATATTATTATGAAACGTGAGTGCGTATGCTTGCGTTACCTCTATAATTAAATATTAGTCATTTGCATTATGGTTAAACGCGCTTAATTGTTTTCCGCATTCAAAAGCTCTGTTTCGTTTACTCAAATTAGACTTTTTAAAGCGAAATGACATTTATTTGTGCACCGAATAACAATCGCGCGCAGCTCTTTGCTCTTTACGGAGGAGGCGCGAGAATGGAATTAATTTATCTTTATTCTATCATAATAAGCCCAGAAATAAATCAACAATACAACCTTATATACAAATCATAGCGAACAGAAGCGGTCGTGAAGAGCACATGCAGGTCGGAGCGGAGCATACAGTACAGTATACAGTACACCAACTTCAGCAAAGTAACAAATATACATCAGTAACAGAGCACACGAACACCAGAGACTCGCAGGACGCCGACGTTCATAAGTTAATCGTGTCGTTTAGTGCCTAATTTTACGTGTTAGTTTGCTTTGAAATCATTTCAAGGGTCTGCATTAAACGATCGCTCGAAAAGCGAGGGGTTAGTTTTAGTACAATGTCTTCATTTTAATGCATTTTGATTCAGTTAACAATTAGTGTTATTTTTACGTGTGGCGCAATAAACGTCAGCCTGATCGCAAGAGGAATTATCAGATAGCATGGCATTTTATCATATCTCTAAAAGGACGAATTTGGTTTTTTTTTGAAATGCATGGGAATATATATATATATATATATATATATATATATATATATATATATATATATATATATATATATATATATATAATGCTAAAATCAGTTTTACCCCCTTTCAATCCTCAACACGAGTTGTTTCAGAAAAGACTATGTAAAATAACATTACAGCATACTGCACACCTGCACGCGGTATACTGTGCTTAATATATATATATAAAAAAAACAGCACACATTATGCATTATGATAAACAGTAGTTTGCTGCATCACATGACTTCTAGTTTCATCTCAGAAATAAAAAATAGTTATTCTGAATCCAGTTTCTGCGTGATTTTTTTTTTTTTTTCATTTTTCGGCAGTCCGGAGCTTGAGCTGTACGAAGTCAAGTGCGTTGCATTCTGGGATACCCACGCGTCGCGCTCCGCCCGGGTTTCTGCACGAACAGAAAATCAGTCGCTCGTGGGTCTTTGCTTTCAGTGCAGCGCTGCTGTGAAGAAAAGCGGGTGAATGAAAGAGCTGAGCCTCTCGGGTGGAGCGCGGGAAAGAGGCGAAAGCGTTTGATTTGAAGCGAAAGATTGCTGCTCCCTGCTGATTGGTCCCGCGGGTCCTGGCTGGGTCACGTGATTGCCGTGGACCGCGCACGTCCGAGGCGCGCGGACGCACGCCGCCCTCTAGAGGTAGTCCAGCTCGAGCGCGTGACTCAACGCCTCCAGATCGGCCCGGCAGGTCACCCTCCAGAACGGCATGTTCTTCTGCAGGACATCACAACATCACGACAACTACGTTAACGTCCATTAATCACGGCTCTGATGAGCGGCACGGTGTCACAAAAGAGTGCGCACGTATGTGTGCGCGTGCGTGTGAAGGTTTAACTCGTTTTAAAATAACTTTATTTAAACTGCGTAAAAATTGGGATATATTTTGAAAGGATAAGGACTTTAATACACCAGTGTTTGTTTGAATGTATTTTTTATATTTAAAAAAACGTATATATATATATATATATATATATATATATATATATATATATATATATATATATATATATATATATATATATATATATATATATATATTTTTTTTTTTAATAAATACTATTTAATATCAATATGTACTTTTTAAATATTTAAAAATATAAATGTATTTATTATAAGTGCATATTAAAATACATTCAATTCCAATATAAAATCTATTTACATATTCTAATAATGTAAATAATCACATAATCATATATAAAGTAAAACCGTTATATAATATAATGTAAATATATAATAAAAATTATAGTAAAATATTTATTATTTAAAAACAATAACGCAAATAATATAAAAATACTGAATAATAATATAGCATTTTATTTTTCTAGTATATTATTAAATTGTTTAATAACATAAATGCTAAATAAAACAAAACAAAACTAGGATTATAACAAATATAATTCAATGTAAATATATTTGTTTATAATCATATTAGAAAAATAACAATGAATAAAGCTTAATGTATAATAAAGTACAATATAATATTGTAAATTACAGTATGAAATTATAATTTTTTTATTATTATTATTTATTTTATTTATTTACTTATTATTATTATTATTATTTATTTATTTATTTATTTAACACACACACACACACACACACATAGATAAAAAAAAAATTCTTTTTCCCAAAAACACTTTTGCTTTTTCTAATATAACCACTGAGCGCATGTTTTTCGGCGTTATTCCTTCATACCTTCTTGGCGACCGTCTCCTCCTCGACTCCATCCCCCACCACCACATACACAGCTCTCCGGCCGAACCTCTGGGTCACGCGCTCAAAGCAGCTTTCTTTACCTACAACACACACGCGATCTTAACACTTCTGTTTCTAGATCGGGGAAGCTGTCAGAAGAGTGCAGCGTTCGGAGAGACAGCAGACCTGTTTTGGTGGCGCTGTAGATGTTCTCGATGGGAAAAGCTCCTGCAAGCCCGTAGAGAAGCACTTTGGAGAGCGCTGGGATCAGCTGCGTGGTGGTGACCATCACGTTCACGCAGTTCGGTCTGAGAGAGAGAGAGAGAGACGCATGGAAGTTAACGGGATTCTTAAACACTGCATTCAGGAATAAAAATACGGTCCGGTCTGATTCTCTGTGAAACGTCCAGATTCAGAGCTTTGTTGGAAGGGAACATTTTAAATAAAAAAAGGCTTAATTTGCATTTACTTCTTATAAGAGCTTATTTTAGCTATGCAATAAAAATATATATATATTTTTTTCCAGATCTGTGAGATACAAACTCAATTGCAAAACTAAGAATTTGTATAAATAAATGAATTTTTATTCATTTATAAACTCGTAATTGAATAACATTAACTTAGAATTACAAGACGTGAACTCATAATTGTGCAAAACAGTCTTAATTGTTTATGAGACATGAACATAATTGCAAGATATAATCTCATAATTGCAAAATATACACTCATATTGGCAAATATTTTAATAAGTATTGCAAAGAAGCTAATTATTTTTATTAAACTGTGGAAAAAATTATGGCGTAAACTTGGACTTAAAAAAAAAAAAAAAAAAAAAAAATATATATATATATATATATATATATATATATATATATATATATATATATATATACACACAAATAAATAAATAAAAAAATCTGTAATACTTTATTTTAGGGTCTCTTAACTAGCATGCATACTAGAATATTATTATTGGAATATTATTAATAGTAGTGTTAATGCCTTAATTCCTAATCTTATTCCTACCCAATACCCAAATTGAACCAATTTGACTAATTTGACTAATTTAACTAATTAACTAACAAGCAGCAGATTAGGAATTTATTGAGAAAAAAAGTGATGGTTGACAGTGAATAAGTTCTACCAAAAATGGTAATTAATTTAATTAATTTAAAATGAATTCCTATGAAATGTTTCATAATCCTGTGGTGAAGTTTCGTGTGACTCCGGAGGACTTTTACGACGGCTCTTTCATTCTCTTTGGATCCTGACAGCTTCCGGCCACTACACGGACACCATTACAAAGCAGGTGAGACGTTCTGCTAAAACGGGTCTTTCGGCAAATCAAGCGCTGTTAATCGTCAGCCTGACAGCGTGCTGCGCTCGCCAGAACCCATTACGTTTGAGTGACGCAAAACCGCTGTAAAGTAAGTCTATTGTTAAAGGAATATTGGGGATCCCGCGCTATCGTGTGCTGTCTTCACCTGGAGTTGATGAGAGCGAGAGCTTTGAGCGCCTGTGTCAGCCACAGATCCGTCAAGACCTCCATCTCCCTCCTCAGCTGAAGCCACTCTTCCCGCTTCGGACTGCCCAGCAAACCTGCAGAACAACAGCAACGGGGATCAAAGTTGCTTCTGAGAAGCCGAAAACAGCGGCCATCAGTTGCAGTCGTTTCATAGGGCTGTTTGGCACACAGCGACTAAAAAAGCTCTTTAAACACGTAACACATGGCCTTGAGGGACTCGCTGCTTTTATAATCCAAAATAATAATGAATTGTTTTTTCGATATCATTTAATATTAAATATGTAATAAGGATTTCTTGAACTACAGACACTTATGTTGCAAGTTGTTTTTTGGCCCCGTCATGATATACAACAAATAATTAATTAATTCTGAATATCTAAATCATATTTAATAGTTAATAATTTAATAACCGCAGACTCATGATCTGTTTTTTTTTATTTCAAGAAAAAAAAAGGTGACATTTAAAACGTTGCGACCACGACCTAATACTTGAACTGAAAACACGAACATATCAATTAATGTATTATTTTCTTTTATTATTTTTACTTTTTTTACATATTTGGGGTATTAGAATGTTACACACGACAATTACATTATTTTTTTTTTTTACTGTTTTCTAAAATCCCACAGGTTAACCAATAGCTGAAATGTCCAGTTCGTAAAGTATTTATATGAATAAATATACATTTTATAAAATACTACACATGCACGTGTATTGCATATCTAAATAAAAATATATTAACATTAATTATAGACAACCAACCAATTAATAAACGGTAAAATGCTATTGAACTTACTTATTACAATATTATCATTATTATTATTATTATTTCTTGCTGCTTTATTTGTATAGTGCTTTTCACAATGCAGCTTGTTGCAACGCAGCTTTACAGAAAATGTATGTCACTGAGGCAGAAATGCACAGCAAGAATCACGCAGTTGGTTATTTTATTACGATCCTGCACCTGGTAATCGTCCTTCGGTGTAACTGTACAGTGTTTACAGTCGATGTGTTAATAACCGACGCGGAGCCGCAGCTGTGTGTACCTCAGCTCCTCTACAACGGCTTTCATTCGACCAATCGGATCGCGAGCTAGTCACTTCTGGCCCTAATTCACCGCGTGCCTCTTCTCACCTCCTACGTTGTTCTTGTAGGTGTTGTAGATCTCTTTGACTCGGCGGTAGCGGAAGGCGAGCTTCCTCATCCAGTCCACCCCGCCGTGAACACCTGAGCCCAGGCAGAGCGTGCCTCCACCTGCCGGGCTCTGGAAGCCATCCGTGCCAAAGTTATACGTGCTGCAAGTACAGACACACACACACACACACACACACACACACACGGTCAGCATCGGATCCGCTCCACGCCTCCAAACGCTGCTTCTCCCGACACACTCCTGATTGATGTCCGTCGTAAAAGATCTAGAAGCAGAGCGAGAGTCTGCCAGCAAGCTCTCATGAGAAACTATAGTGTTTGATAACCGGTGCGTTAAAGACGTAGCTCACCTAAAAATGAAAACTGTGCTATAATTTATGCATCCTTTTGTCATTCCATAAAAGGAAATGCAATAAAAAATTCCTGCTTCTTTGTCGTAAATAAATAAATGGCAGGGAAAAATCTTTAAATTAAAAAACTAATAGTAAAATAGATGTCAAATTATAACAGAAGTGATAATAATGAAATAATGCATGTGATGTTTACACAATTTAATATAGTTACGGATGTTTGTTTCGCAGTTTTTTCGCAAATTAATTGAAAATAAAATTAGTTAAGCCAATTAAAAATATATTTATAAAAATATATATAATTATAAAAATGTATAATAATAAAAATGCATCATGCTGATATAGCATCAGTTCATAATTTAAAAAAGTATCAATAAAATTAAATAAAATATTTAATATAACATGTGGATTGCTTTTAGGGTACTTTTTGGAGGATATTTGCACTTCTAAAAATTTTTTTTGTTGCTTTTTCATATTGCATCTGTTAATTAAAACAAAAATATCTGTGAATAAATCATTTCAAATAAAACACTTCTCTTATAATACAGCACGTTTCTTCTTTTCGAACTTTAAAAAACATTCCTGTCGCTTTTTTAATACGGGATTAGTTTATAGTATTGGATTTAATAATAAAAAAAAAAATTAAACAACAACTGATTTGAGTAAAAATCAATAAAAGATTTAAAAACAGTGAAATAAAGATTATGCACTAATTTGCACAGACGGTGCTTTTTCGGAGTATTAATATGGGTAAAAAAATGACAGAAATGTAATAACGTTTCATTTAATAACTCTGTAGACGTGCTCTTAAACGCGTGATTAATGTCCGCCGTAAAACGTCTGGGAGCAGAGCGAAGGCTTGACAAAAACCAACAGCGTCCAATACTTCATGTCAGCGGCGTGCAGCCGCGTAATATCCGTTTTATCGAAAGCGCTTATATCGTCGCTCGCTGTACGAGGTGAAGCGAAGCCATACTCTACCTCAAGTCCTGCCCGTTGTCATCCGAGGCCACATCATCGATGTGAACTTGGTCGCATTCCTGGGAAATGAAAGGAAAGCGGATACGCATGAGCCGGATACGCGTTACAGCCGTGTGAAGTGATGTACTGTGCACAGACAGGTTCACCCGCCGACGAGCCTCGGGGAACGATGCTTGATATTAAAAGAGACCGACAACAAAAAAAGCACAACCGGGCCACGGCGACCCAAGACACGCAGGCGCCTTTAACGCCGGAGGCTAAAGTATCAGAACGACGGCAGGCAGAACACCCTGGACGTTAATGAACGCTTTGGTCCGTGCAACGAATAAGAACGTCAGCTCTCTACTCCTCATCTATATCTGGCGTGCTTCTCCTTGCTGTTTTAACGTCGAAGTTTGGATTCGGATCGGCAGAAACGATCGCTCGGCCTTCAGCTCAGAGGGGACGCATTCATATTGTTTTTGGTATTTTCACAGATATGACTCAAGGCGTCACGTTCGTCTTGATAATATCACGTTGCCGACCTCCCACTGACTCCCGTTGTTCTTAAATTACTGTTATTATAACTCGGGTTTTCTAACTTTTCGCGTTTTTTTTAACAGAACCGGACTTTATAACAATAAGGTGGCGTCCATTTCATATTTTAAATTAACATTTCGATTTACGCTCAATATGTTATTATTGCAAACTGTTTTATAATGTAAACCGAGGTGCAGATATTATCAAAAATTGCAAAAAAACCCCTCACAATTTCAATCATGTAAATAGCCTTTAATACTATCTACACTTAATTTTTCCCTTAATATAATTACTCGTATAAAATTATGTTTTGAGTAAAAATCAATTAAAGTTTAATTATTTTATTAATGTTTTTAATTTTCTTTATTTATTACTCCTAAATTATTGTTTGTATATATATATATATATATATATATATATATATATACACACACAATAATAAAAAATATATATATATATATATATATATATATATATATATATATATATATATATATATATATATATATGTACACACAATAATAAAAAAACTGTATATATATATATATATATTATTTTTTTTTTTTTTTTTATTTATTTATTTATTTTCTAGGATATTGGATGAATAAATTAACAAAGAACATTTATTTGAATTTTTCACAGATTTGAATTTTTCACAGATTTCCTTTCCTTTTTTGCCTCTCTACGAATAATAATTAAATGTTTCTCTGAGTATTTGTATTAAAAATAAATAATTAAAAAACCTAATAATCCCGTTATTTTGATGCCTTATCAGATGTGGTCAACTATTCTGCTATTCTCAACCAAACGTTAATTAAATTTCTCCGATTAAAGCATTAAATGATCACGATTAGATGTATTTCTAAGCTGTCCAGTTATTTTGCCCGCGGCAGCTTTCTGTTCTCAACACGTCTGAATAGACTGAACTCTCAGTGTTTAGACGCTGAATAATGCCTTGGACTATTTGAGGGCAATTGCAGGGAAACAGAACAAGAGGGAACGGCGCCGTCATTAAAAGCTGCTCAAGAAATAATGGTGTGTGTGTGTGTGTGTGTGTGTGTGTGTGTGTGTGTGTGCCCTTCACCCCTGGGCTGTTGTTCCTCCCCGGGACAAATTTTCTTTTCAGTGGCAGCCACACACCCCTAATTAAGACCTCAGATGCTGTCAGGGTTTCTGCTGCACCTCCTCGAAAGCTTTTAGAGAATCTAATCTCTCCTTTCTTCAAGAAGAGGGCAAACCGAGGTCTTTCACACACCGACTCTGCATTACCGTCAGGTCACGGACGGGCGAGCAAACGTGCGCAAACTCCCCGAAATGCACTTTTTAAAATAAATAATACACATTTCTAATCAGTCGTGAATGTGCGTTTCGCCTTGTGTGCGCTACTTTTGAGAAGATCGGAGTCGGTGAGCCTTTTTAATGCTTTTGAAAAGTCTCTTCCGCTCACCTGGGCTGCATTCATTTGATCAGAAATACTGTAAAAAGAGTGATGCATTATAACAATTTATTATAACTGTTTTCTATGTGTATGTGTGTGTACGTTTGATTTATTTCTGTGATTCTGGATCATCTTCGGTGTCACACGATCCTTTAGTATTCATTATAATGTATATCGATTTTCTGCTCAAGAAAGATTTATGATTGTTGAAAACCGTTGTGCTGCTTCGTGTTTTTGCTACATTTTGATGAACGGAAAGTTCAGAAGCACGGCATTTGAGTCAAACGGAAATCTTTTATAAGCGTTGTAAATATCCTTAGTGCCGCTTTCGATCAAATGAATGCATCCTCGCTGAATCAAAACTACACAATTCCTTTAAAAAAATAGTTTGAAAACCTTTAAACAGAAATGTACATGTTACAAAAGCACGAGGAAACATGATTTCTTCCTCATATTTTGGTCTAAATGTGAGGAATTGCACACCTGTGTCACCATGGACTTCTGGGACAGTTTTGAACATTCGCGCAGGTTTTGTGTCTCATATCTATGAAAGCTTTGTCTGCCAAGGAATTTTTTATCTTTAAAGTTTTTATCTCCCAATTGACCAAATCTGAACCAAATGTCTTTTCGTATTTACTTAAAGCATGAAATGAACAGCATATATATCTATTTTATTTCAACCACAGAAAGATGTCAATACACAATATTTTTTGTTAGTCCACCG
>NC_056704.1:26998117-27130617 GCF_018831695.1 Puntigrus tetrazona
GATGAGCGTATGGTTTTGGCATAAAGTATGCATAAAAAAAAAGTGCGTTAAATATCCTGTTACCAAAAGATGCGAAATCCGAGCCAACGCAATCGCGGCTCTTTGTCTGACCGTAAGCGGCTTTGTCGTGACACACATCAAACTCGTTCCCATTTAACTCCGGCCCAATTTTAGTTTCGTATGGATGTTTTCTTTGATTCTCTATCTCCAGCGGATTCCCGCCGCGGTAATAAGCTACTCCGGAGTCTTTTTCCTGGATCTGAAATTAGACGCATTAGTCACGGCAACATTTCTCGCGGTCCGCAAAAAAGAAAAGTCCAAAGATCCGCGCGGCCAGCCGTTTCTCAGAGTCTCTTACGTGTCACGTCAAATCCGCGAGGGATCGTGGGAATTCAAAATAGATCGCGGGCCAAGAAAAAGAAACACGACCATTGTTTCCTCATCAGCTGCCTGGAGATTGCGTAGAAGTTCACGAGCCGTCAATCTAACCAGAGCGGCCAAACAACAAGTCTAGAGCCGAAGGAGCGTCGTTATATCTTTCACTGTTCATTTAGTTCTTCCGCATTTACTGTCTGCTGACGACGAAGCTCTGAAACAGCTGTGGAACATATTTATTTATTAAGAGAAAGAGATCACGGGGGACTTTTGTTGCCGCTCTCTTTTTCGGTCTTTAAATGGATTAAAAGCAAACAAATGTGATCTGCGGTGATTTTTTTTTGCCCGAAATTTATTCTGCTGTATATGTGATATATGAACCACCGTAAAGTAAAAAGAAAATGATAAACGCTGTTCTTTCAAACCGTCCAGTTTTCAGAAATCCTGAAAAATGAAGTGCATCGTGGTTTTCACCGAAAGCACGAAGCGGCACATCTGCTTTTAACGTTAATAATAATCGGAAATGTATTTTTGCAGCAAATCATCATATCAGAATGATTTCTCAGGGATCACGTGACACTGAAGACTGGAGTAATGATGCTAAAAATTCAGCTTTCATCACATTTAGGTAAATTAACTTCTTTATATTATATTAATTATATATATATATATATATATATATATATATATATATATATATATATATATATATATATATATATAAAATTCCTATTATAAAAATGCTTATATATATATATATATATATATATATATATATATATATATATATATATATATATATAATTTATATTATTAAAAATGCTTTTATATATATATATATATATATATATATATATATATATATATATATATATACATTTTTATTTTATTTTACATTTATTTTTTTATTAATATATATGCATTTTGGGTTGAGTTTAAAACTATATTCTGGTTTATTCTGTTACTGTTAGAATTACACGTAACGCATCAAAGATTTAATACAAATACAAAATTGCCAAAAAAGCAAATTAAAGAGAGTTTTTTTCAGTGTGAAGCTGAGTCGTGTGAGCGGCAGAACTGGTTTGTACCTTGCCGAAGCGTGTGGAAAATGTTCCCGTCAGGAGCGAGTGGAAAATGATGATGGTCTCATCCAGGTCCCAAATAAACACTCTCTACAAACACACACACACACACACACACACGATGAGCATGGGCACAAACATAATCCGCTTACTCGTCAAGAAAGATTATTTACTCCAAAACACTGCGTATTATCTGAGTGCTGTGTTTATGATAATATTTGCTGATAATCTTAGTTAGTTCAGCCTCATTTCACAGCTCATGGGCAGAGAGACAGACGCTCTGTATCCATTGTTCAAAAGCTTGCTTTATCTGGTAATCAAATACACATATCCATGTTTTAATACACAACATTAAAAAAATAAATGCAACAGAATCAACTGAGCTAAGAATACACAGATTAATCATTCTGCTTCGCTCTCCTTTTAAGACTTATAATGACTTTTATTGTGCTTTTTATCTTTATTTTGGTTTAGTTCTGGGCTACAAGACTATCGTGGACATTCTGCTCCAACTAAAAAGAAACTCATACAGGTTTGGAGCGACATAAGGGGCGAGTAAATAATGACAAAATGTTGATTGCGGGTGAACTATTCATTTAAACTCATCAGTCAGTTCCTGTGAGTGTTGAATGAAGTTGTTGCCAGACATCGTTGCACAACTCCGGCTTGGATGTGAGCTTAATCCCCGCGGCGCGGAGCGCAGGAATGTTAATGAAAGGCGTTGTGTAAGGGACACCGTGAAGGCCAGCGTCTGTACCTCAATGTCAGAGTCCAGAGGGGGGACGGGGTCATTGGCCCTCTTCCTGCCTCTCAGCTTCCCATCTGAGCTGCGTCTCGCTGGAGCGCCTTCCTGCTCCTTTCCTGGAGTCGGAGGACTCGTGGGAGCGTGGTACTCTGCTGTTACACACACACACACACACACACGCATGCATGTGATGACATGTCATATACATACAGACACACAAACAAATATCTCAATACCAAAGCAAACAGTCCTGAAAGATTCAAGCTAGCGCTATTGTAATAAATACTTTAGTACAACATATATATACTGTACAAAAAGCATAATAACTTTGTAGAGCTTTATGTGTTCTACTTTTCATAGTATTTTCACTTTCAGTTTTTCCATAGTACTCCTAAATATCGAACATTTTATACAGTTTTTTTAGTATTCCCTATATAGTAAGCAGTTGGCAGGATTTTTATTTTTAATATGGCTTTTCATAGTATGCGCGTAAGTGCTTCATATATTCAGCTAGGTATTAAACCTAGGTATTTAAAAGCAACTCGAAAATGTTTTTAAGTATATTATAGCAAGCCGGCACTATATATCTTTCCCCAATATTTAATTTTTGCAGTGTTTTAGGGCATTTTGACTTGAAATTGGTATTTTTTATAAAAAAGGTTGCGCGTGCATTTCATATTCGTATGCCGTTTTCAAACCAATTGTTTTAAAACTAGCAAAAAGTGAAAAAAAAGTGAAGTATTCTACATCCGGTGATGGAGCTCACCCGTGTGTGATTCCGGACTGTGATTGGTCGATACAGCGGGATGCTCCGTGTGCTGATAGGGTATCGCCGTGGTGATGGCCGAGGGCGTGATGTTGCTGGTTGTGATGTACGGGCTGTTGTAGTGCGTGTTGTAGTACGGTGAATATTGGCTTTGGCTGTAGCTAGAATACGTGGAGAAGTCCTGATGGAGACAATGGCATGTATGAATCATCTCAAGGTTACTACGACGTCAAATGCCATGGGTGTATAATTTTAGTCGTTTGCAAAGGTACCATCAGTGCTGCCAAGTCTCTACTACTTATATTGTTATAAGCCAATAGCGTAAGCCAGGAGAACCCCTTGAAACGTGACTGGGCTAGTTTTGGGCTCGTTTCGAACAGCAGCCGGGGCAGATTACGTTGTGAAAGCCCGATACAACGGTATATCGGTCTCCAAGGGTGGGTGAAGTTCATCGGCGAAGGTGCATTTTCCTAATTTGACCCACCTGCTGCGCAGGACTGAACGGCGTCGAGCCCGCGATGCTGTTAGCACCCTGGAAAATTCCAGAAGAAATGCTGCCGCCTGGAAAAGAAGCACAAAGCTAGTTTAAGAGCGTGCGTCGAGCCGGCTGTGGTGAAGACACTCCGAAGCGCGCGATCCAACACAAACACGACGCAGGAAACGCGACAGGCGGCTGCGGCTGGTGAAATATAGACACGTTTAAAGCGCTCAGAGAAAGTCCGCTTGATTTATGACTGCAAAAACAGCTCAGGTGAGAAAGGGCAGCAAACCCGTCTCCGTTATCGGACTTTCCGAGTCTGAATGTCTTTCTCCGGGCCCGACTAGTTTCTTTTCTTCTCACTCGTTCCCTTCATATTCCAGCTCTGAAACCCGCCCCAGATAAATGACTGTGTCAAAACAGCACCGAATCTCCAAGGAAGCGAGCAGAAAGCCTTCAAAGGGGGAGAGAGGAAAGCGGGTGAGCTTCGGGGGCCGTGTTTCTGATTTTCTCCACAGCGGTGAAACGCGAGGACCTTTGGCACCCGGAGAAGGGTTATTTATTTCATGCTACAGCAGGTCTCCTGTTGGAATTCGCCTATAAATCAAACGAGACCGGCGAGATGTAGCGCGAGACGTAGTAAGCGCGTTTTCCCAGACCCATTAGAAATCCATCCATTTCACGAGCAGACAATTTTACAGTAAATGATGTCTCGGGACGCTTATGAATTACCGTAAATCACTCGAATACATTATAGATTATATTATCCGCCATGGCGCTAATAACTCATCGATTATGCTAATTAGACAGACAGGAAGTAGATGTCTCGCGCATGTCTCGCGAACTGTTCACGCATGCTACTTTACGAAAGTTTGGGATCAGTGAGACTTTGCTGGTTTTTGTCTAGACCGTTCAACTAACTAAGCAACTTCGTAACTACATGTCAACTAATTCTCATTCATTCATTCATTCAAGTCTACTACCTCTCAGAGTAGAGTTAGTAGAATTAGTTACAAAGTTTGCATGCATGCAAGTCTGTATGTTGTGGACCCATCAAACGAAGCATTGGAAGATATTAAGCAGACAGTCTACTAATACTAAAATATTTTTATTATTTATAATAAATGATTTCTGTTGTAATATATTGTAAAACGTAATTTATTTCCGGGATCAAAGATGAATTTCCAGCGTCATTACTCCGGTCTTCAGTGTCACATGATCCTTCAGAAATCCTGCTAATATGCTGATTCGCTGTTGTGCGAGGAACAGACTGATATTCAAATTGATATTTATGGAAAATCATTAATAAATTTGGCATGCCAATAGTTTTTGAAATGAAAAAAGCCAAACATTTTTTTACGGTGCGCCAAATATTTTGCAGAGAGGAAGATTTTATTGAATAATGACTTCATTCATCCTGAGTGTTATTTTTTTATTATTTATATACTATTAAAGATTATTCATGTTTTTAATTTTTATATTTTTATTTAGATTTTTTTACATTTTTGTCATTTTTTTATTTATTACGACTCATTTTCAATTTGGCTTTAATTCGATTTATTAGTTATGTATTTCAGTCTCAAATCAATTTCTAAAAAGCATATTTTATTGTATTTCAGCTTATTTTGACTAACAAAAGTGTCTTCATGCGCGATGATAACCCTGCCTCACGCAAAGCTATCGTATCGCTTCAAAAGATTTTAAGATACAGCTTTTCCCTCCTTAACGTGCTTGTTTTGTTCCCTCGCAGCTCGTGGCTATTTGCTTTCACTTCACGGGAAAAACCCCCTTCAATTTTCTTCAAAGCATCTCGTTTTGTGTTCTACGGGAAGAAACATCACCAGGCTTCGGGACGACATGCGGGTGAGTAAATGATGATGACTAGTAAATAATTCTGTCCC
This sequence comes from Puntigrus tetrazona, assembly GCF_018831695.1. Classification (NCBI taxonomy): domain Eukaryota; kingdom Metazoa; phylum Chordata; class Actinopteri; order Cypriniformes; family Cyprinidae; genus Puntigrus; species Puntigrus tetrazona. Next base: position 27,003,465 of record NC_056704.1, read on the forward strand.
TTTAAACCTGAAAACGTGCCTGGTGCCACTTCACCTCTGACCTTGACCGAGAGCGGTCAATTTCACACTGCTGTGCCAAAATCAGGACTGCGGGCGGAGGGGGTGATCCCATCTGAGACTCACGCACACACACTAACACGGTCCTCCAGCGGCCGGCGTGTTGCGGAGAAAGGTTCTGACCTCCTGAGAGAGCAGAGAGAGACGCCTGACGCCAGGAGCCAGACCGCGGATAATGGGGAACAGGTGTGTGTGTGTGTGTGTTTTTTGGGGGGGGGTTATATTTGTAAAAAGTCCAGTTGATGCATCTTCAAAATAAAGGTGCTTAAAAGGTTCCTCGCAGCGATGCCACAGAAAGAAAGAAACATTCAGTCAAAAAAAGCATCTATTTATGATCTAAAGAGCGCCGTCTCGCCTTTTTTGTAACAAAAACGTTCTTCAGATATTAAAGGTTCTTTCATTTTGGAACCGTTTAGACAGAAAGGTTCTTCTGTGGCATCGTGAAGCACACTTACTTTTAAGAGTGTAATAAGTATTATGTGGATAATTCCCGATTGGACAATCTGTGGTCAAATATGCTTGTATAATAAGTCGTTTTCTACATGGATGGTACTGGACCATAGTATTTCCTGTGATACTGACTAGCTGATTCAATTAGCATAATTCAAATGTTTTTTTTCAAATAATACTTCTGTGCGGCAAGGACGCGTTCAACTGTTTGAAAGTGACATTAAAACATTAAACGCAGTAAAAAGCGCTGTATAAATAATGATGGACTGACTTGACTTCGTGGCATGATTTAGTGCTCGTAAACGGATCAGACGCGTCTCTCGGAGAGGAGGTCGAGGCACTGACCGTGTGTGGAGTAACTGTAGAGCGTCTGAGCGGGTGGAGTGCCGCTGAAGTTAGACGAGTATCCCAGCAAACTGCTCTGTCCTGGTGAATGGCTCAGGCCGTCCTCTGTTTTAATATCTGACCGGGCGAGAGGGAAAGAGACACGATCAGCTGTCAGGTCGTCTGCGGTGTGCACTATTTAGGGCGGGTGTGCACCGTCACTCACTGTAGGACGTCATGCTGTAGCCCTGCGTGTGATGTGTGTACGGTGTGTATGGACCGGCCGGCTGTAGCGCGGGGCTGTACTGCGTCTGTCCGTAAGCAGCCATGACTGAGGACAGCTGCTCTAGATGTAGTCAGAGAACCAGGTGTTAACAACAGACAACCTGTTTCTGTTGCAATAAAGAACACAGCCTCATTCATGCACAAATAACTCTGTTCTTTTTGTTTTTTTCTTATATACATGTAATGTACAAATATATAATATAATAAAAAATGATATATTTAAAATTTTATTAAATTATAAAAAAATATTATATAAAATGATATATTTGTATATGTATATAAGAAAAATAAGAAAAATAATATATATATATATATATATATATATATATATATATATATATATATATATATATATATATATATATATATATACACACTTGATTTAGTTTAATTTTTGTACTAAAAAATAATAAAAATTATATATATATATATATATATATATATATATATACAAAAATATATATATCAAAAAAAAATATATATATATGTCTATATATAATTTTTGTTATTTTAGTAAAAGTTCAACTAAATCAAGTTAAGCTTCAAAATGCAATTATTTTTATATTTATACTTTTTTATATTTATAAAACATTTATTTATATAAAGTATTAGAGTATTAAAGTATTAAATGAGTATTATTTCTGTATTTATTTGTTTATTTATTTATTTCAAGTAACTTTTTTGCTTTAGTTAATTATAATAACTATTACTGAAAGCAAATGATCGTTAACGGAATTAAGGAATTGGAGTTGATTTTCGAGTTCAATCTGTGAACAAACGACTCTTATGAGTTGATTCATGGATGATTCTTTGGATGATTCTTTAGTGAATCTGTTAAGGAATCAAAAGCATTAAATGGATTGCAATTCAGAACCAATGGGCTGTTTCTTTTTAATGAATCTGGAGCCAGAAGTAGCTGTAATATCACTCACATGGCCTGAAATCGTAGCCCGGTGTGTAGATCTAGTTGCTCCTGTGAATGAAAGAAACACGTTAAACATTCCTGCGCTAGAGGAAGTTCATTAAATCTGAACTGTGAAGCTGTGGCAGACCTGCGGCTGTCTGTCGTCGTACTTCCGCTTGCACGCGCTCAGCTGTCAGCTCTCCTGAAAAACACAGACCCGTTTGTCAGAAATACCTAAAAAAGCACACCGGGCTTCGGTCCAACGGCACGCATCTCCCGAGTAAAATACGAAGAAGGAACCAGAATATAAAAATGCACAAAGCGCGATTCATGTCTGATCGTGTCTTACGCAGGGGTGGGGGGGACAGTATTTCTGAATGACGAGGCACCTGCGGTTTCCAAAAACACACATAATTAGAATTTTCGAGATACAGACAACAGTGGAGCGCTTGTTTGTATAAACCGGCTCGGTAGGACTGTGTTCCTGGAACAGAACAATGCGTAACCTGCTTTTTCAGCCTGGCGTAATTTGGCATCGCAAACCGCAGGCAGAACCGCTCGCCGGCTTTTCGGGACGGGGGCGAAAAATGCTGGCTGCTCTCGTGCGCTTAAAATGTAAGAAATGCAACCGTCCCTGTTCTGTTCGGGGCTGTTCATGGCAAGGTACGGCGCACGCATGCGGGTAGAGTTTGCATGAATACAAATGAGAGATACGGGTGAAACACCACGAATGACCTTCTAACCTTGACCTGTTTTTTTTTTTTTGCTTTTTTTTCATTTGCTCTTTCTCATTTATGTTTCGTCTCTGCTTTAACGTCGTCCCAGACCTTAAGAGAAATCATTTTTGACTGCGATATTTCTAGTGACGTCTGTACTTGTTTTCTCATCGCTGCATGAGAAATACGATAATGTTTGCTTTAATATCAAAGCCATTTTTGAGAAAACTGCAGCGCGGTGTTGTTTTAGTATCACTGGTATACTATTCAAATTGTTTATGTATATTTGGGTTTTATTTTTATATTTATATTTTAGTTAAGGTTTTTCTAATTTTCGTCATATTTTATTTTGTTATTTTTATTGAATGGTTATTTTTAAAATCAGGGTATTATAGTTAAATAAAACTAAAATTAAAACCATAAAACATTTAAATGTTAACTGAAATTATATATATATATATATATATATATATATATATATATATATATATATATATATATATATTTTCAATATTTATATGTGCTAAAATAACCAAAACTAAAGTGGAAATAAAAATAAATAATACAAAATTATAGAGACTTGATGATACTGACACTTAAATAAACCATTAATACATAATATATCAATGATACTAAAATTGTTAAAATTACTTTAAATTAAACTAAAATGAGACACTATGCCTTGAAAACCCAAATAAAATAAACTGATTACGTATATATTTTATATCAAATTTTTACATATATTTTGAAGCATTTTAAGCATGTGTTGCGTTTTTTCGCTTTACATTTTTGGTTATTAATTTTAGTTTTAGTTAACGATAATAACCCTGTTACTGGGGTACCAGAATGAACGTCTCATGCTGCCAAATCCTGGCTCTCCTCTTAGATTAAGACGCACGCTTTGCCGTGAGGTCGCTTCTGACACAGAAAAGCGCAAAGCTGTTGTCTTCCTCTAAACTTCTCCCCGTTTCTCCCTCGGGGCTCCTCCATCTGTCGGCTGGAGCGGAGAGACGCTCGATGAGAGCAGTATCACGAGAGCAGCTGCTGTCAGGAGCGAAGATGGAAAGGAAGAACGGCGAAAGGTGAAACGAGAGCCAGAACCGGGGCTTTCGTACGATCACGCAAGAGTGGGCTTGTACGTGGTACGTGATTCGGCTGGTTTTTAATTAATCTGACAGTTCAGACAGCAGCGGGGTGAATGATGTTTTGGCGGCTGCGGTCGGGCGGCACCCAGCGAAAGTTTGAAACAAACAGGGACGACGCTGCCGCTCGCTCCGTTTTCTCAGTAAACAGTTGCGACACTACCGTACGCCGCATTCATGATTAGAGAAACGTATCGTGTGACTGTCGTAACGACAGCAAAGTCATCCCATCGCTTGACGTCTCAAAGGTGAAACTGTCTCCACTTCAAACGTTTTAGCTCCTGAGAGATGCACGTGTTGAGTTTCTCAGTGTCCGATAATGAGGTAATATTCTGCCGATATAGGCATGCTACAAATGCAATGCTCACTATCTTGGCATATATTTCGTATTTAATTAAAATGCAATAAAAATGTTAGGCACGGTCATTGGCAGGGAGTACCAATCGAACATTAGATATTTAATCGGCTTGGATGATACCGACTCATTTTTAATTTTTTTTTTCAATATTTAAACTTTATTATTTTTTTATACTGTGCTCGATATAATATTACTGCTATAAAATTAAATAAAGTTAAAGCTTAAAAAAATAAAAACACAAAAAGTCTAATGTAAATCAATTCAAAATATTACTAATGTACATAAATAATACCAAAACAACACTGGGGTCAACATTACGCATTTATGTCTTAAATAAATATAAATTAATTAAATATGAATGTATAAAATAAAAATGATTAGTATAAATAGTACAGTATAAATAAAAATTAAATAATAAAACCAAATAGCTGAATATTAAATGAAAATAAAAAACGACAAAAAAGAAAATATTAAGAAACACAATAATTGAAATAAAATCGGTGACAACATCCAATCTTGCATCTCGCAAGAAGCAACCCACATTTTTAGTTTAGCTGATTTTTCATTTCTGAGTCCACGATCTCTTTAATTTCGTACAAACACTGCTTGTTTTCAGAAAACAGACAGAGCAGCTCTCCAGGTCAGAGACGCAGCGATGGTTTTCTCACACCTGCTGACGCACCGCTCCTCAAAACCTTTCCCAAGAAAATAAACGTGAGCGGAGACGGCCGGCTCGGGCCGCTCGGCAGAGTCCTGACTTCCTCCCAGAGTTCCTGTGATGCTCAGTGTGTTTCCTGGTACGAGCGTGTCCCGGAGCGAGAGGGCATGGGAAAGAACGCTCTGCCCCCTTTCACAGCGGTAAACTGAGCTAAAACAAACCCGGGACGGGGCACGGCCGGTCCAGAGCACTTCACCTGGCCTCACACTATTCTGCTGGCGTTGGCGTCTTTCACGGCTATCGTATTCCACACAACACTTTACATCATACATCAGCGTGCGCTGTCACTTCTATATCTCTTTTTACCCAGCATGAATGCGGTCAACTGTGACCAGCTGAGGAACAGCTGATGAAGCCCTACACAGGGCATGAACAACTTTTCAGCTGTTTTTTAAAAGCATAACCGTATATATATATATATATATATATATATATATATATATATATATATATATATATATATATATATATATATATATTTTTTTTTTTGTTATTTTAAAAGATTTTTTTATTTTATTGTTATATATCATTATTGAATGCGTTTGCAAATGTAATATAATAAGTTATGATATATATATATATATATATATATATATATATTCTCTATTAAAACATTTTTATTTAAATAAAAAATATAAAGATATTGCATATATATTGCTTATATAAAACATATAAGTATTACATAAAAAAGCTAATTTTGTCTTTGTAACTAACTGAAATAAATTGAGCTAAAGCACTAAATAATGCTGAATACTACAATAAATGGAAAATAAATAAAAATGGCAAAAGCGCAGAACAAAATGACTAAAACTAATGAAAACTGAAAAATAAATGGCAAAATATTAACACTGAATACTGTAATAGTATATAAATAATTACATTTAATATATTAAAATAAAACTGGCGTCAACGTGATGCTAAATAACTTTTGTGTCTCTCCAAAAACAAAATGAACAAGCAAACAAACAAAAACTGGGGTTTCTATATGCGTTATATATGTGTAATGCAATTTTTTTTCCAATTGAGGGGGATTTCTCTTCAGAATCATGGGTAATGTAGTTTCTGTGCTATCAATGAACAAGCCCGTGGCTCACAGTAGGTCTGTCTTTAATGGTTTATTACTCATTACTAAAAATCAATTCCTCTTATGAGACTTTTTACTGTCGCGCTGTACTCTGCACGTCCTCACAGGGTCATTATGAGCGGGTTAAGAGAGCAGGTTGTCTGTCTTTGAGCCGCAGCTTTGCCATATGTCCGTCTGATCTACGGCGAGCTCTCCAAGCCGAACCGTGATCTAAATCGTTCAATCAAGCCGCCAAACTGCTCTCTGGCTGGTAGCTGAGGGCTACGTCCCATATGGTGCTGGGCGCGGGTTCGCGGGTGACCGCCGCTCCGCCTGAAGGGAAACCACGAGACACCGTGACCTCACTACAACAATGCAGCACTTCTGCAGCCCTCGTATTTCCAGCGTGACTCCAGACAGACTGCGAGCGGCCATCTGCCCTCTCATTTCCTCTGAACTCACACGGGCCTCGCCGAGGGGATCAGGTAGTCCAGCTCAACAAACGAGCGCCGCTTAAAAACTACAACAACAAGGACTTCTTTAAAAGAGGACCATCTTCCTCGCCAAATCCGGTCATTTTTGCAATGCTTCCATGTGTCCCAGTTTGATAACTTGCGCGCATGTGCTTTGAGGGTCTATCTAAAAAACTCAAACCACTATACAATAAAGACATGAAAAGTTTGCATCTTTTACTGCTTTCACAAATGTTTAGCAAGCAAAAACGGTAACACTTTATTTTACCGTTTTAATTGCTTATTAGCCATTTATTAGTGCTAATCAAGCACATATTAATGCCTTATTCTGCATGATTTTATTCTACATCCTTAATCTTACAACTAAACTTAACAGCTAGCCTTACTAACTAGTAATAAGCAGCAAATTAAGAATTTATAAGGCAAAAGTCGTAATTAATAGTTCATAAGTGTTACCGCAAAACCAAATTTGAGAAAGTGCTATGAATTTTTCTTTAGTTTTTTTTGTTTTGTTTCCATGCAAAACTAAATGAATGCCACAAGCGCCGTAGATGCAGTAGAAACAGACCAGATCTCACATTTAAAAGCAACCCGAGCATTTCCTGTACATCCTTGAGAAGCGATTTCCATTGAATTCAATTGATCCGTAAACGTCGCTGAGCAAACTCCCTAAATTTAAACTCGTCGGAAGCGATTGTTGTCGAGACTCGTTTAATTTTCATACAGTTATAGTTCTGTTTAGTTTGGCAAGTCTTCTTATCTAAACATTTACAGACGTTATGTTGTCACTGTCTTTCGCTGCAAACGTTTTTCTTTTGTGCCACAAATCAATGGATTCGGAGAAAAAACGGTGGAATTCCATTTCTGCCACAGAAGTAAAAAAACAGTAAAAATTGTGACTATTTATCTTAATTCTTTCTTTCAGTCGGAAATCTGGGGGAAAAAGTGTTGATAAAAAGCTGCAATTATGCAAAACAACTATGTATTCTGTGCACTTGTTTCTCTGAAGTTCAAATTGTGAGATAAAAAGCAATAATTACGCTTCTAATTATTTCCGACGTGCAAATGGCTTTCATTAAGACTCTTCGTCTTACTTCACCTCGTTATAGTTCAGTGATGGATCGACCATCTGGTCCAAGCGTTCAATTTATTCCATTTTAATGAAGTTATTTTTAGCAAATGCCAAAAGGTTTGCATATCTTTTTTTCCTTTGTGTCCATTTTTCTTAGCAAAACCTTTTTTGCGCTGTTTTCCTGTACATGCTTACCGTATTATGCAAACTTTCCACTGGAGTCGCTAGATACATATTGTAAAGCGATTGTCGTTGAGACGGTTCTCCTTCTCCGCTGCAGTTCAGTGATTCATTCGACGTTTTGTAAACAGTCTTATCCGAACATCAGGCTTACTCTAGCTGCTTGGCTACACGGCGTTGAACCTCGGGGCTCTCGCTGTGCATGCTGTGGGAGTTTTTCAATTGATGCACTAAGCCGGGTTTTTTTATTTGAAACGCACACACGCGAAACGAAGAGCCCGTCTGCGGCCGCTCGCCTTCGGGGCTCGAGCTTGTCTGCAGCCTTTGAACTCGGACTCTCGTAAATAAAGCCGGCCGGCCACACGCGTCTGCTCTTTAGCTCGCTAATGGAGCGATGGGGGGCCGTAACAGCCTAGTAATGGTCTCTTGAGATGCGGCGGTGCTTACATCACTGTCCGGGGATTTCATCAATGCTGGAGCGCAGCAGAGCATGGGAACCCTGATAAGTGTTGCACGCACTCGCTGAAGACATATATGCACAATGATGTAATGTACGATACAGAGGTGAGCCGTAATGCTAACTGTATAAATCACAGTAGATGCTTGGAATTCAATTAGAAGCGGTTTGTGTGTTGCATAACTCATGCAGTAATTCCCTATTTTTAGAAAATCTGGTCAATTAAAGTGTTTTCAAATACAGGCGCTTTTTCTTTTTATTTGGAGCTCGATTGAAGCGAACCAAAAGATAAGATTATTCAAAACGAACGAAGCCTGACATCAGTGCAAAAGCAGCTCCGACTTACGTAACGCAAAATGTGTCACAGAACTGATATTATAAAGCAGCTGTTATTTCACTACTCTAAAATCTCTGCTGTCGAGAAGTCCGTTTTCAGACCAACAATAATGCATTTTTCCTTGTAAAGTTCACACAAGTTTCTCTTTTCAGCCAGAATTGTGACAGTACTTTTTTTTTTATTATTTTAAAAAAAGGTGTAAAACAGGTCAGCATGCAAAAAAACAATGCAGAACATCCATATTCTCACATTCCTGCCATTGCATGATATAAACTGTTGCGCAATTTTGTGCTGAAATTCAAAGAAATATTCCGTTCGAAAAGGAGGTATAGTTTTGCGAAACGCTGGCCAAGAGTTTGCATGTATAGTTTTTGTGTCATTTCTACGTTTTTCTTTTCTACCAGAATAATGACAGCACTTTCTGCCCAGAAAACACAGCGAGGAAAACAATGTGAACCCGGTTAGCATTCATAAAACGCTTTTGCCATTGCACAATACAAACAAATATGTATTTTGACTGAGCCGTTTCTGAAACATTTTATTCGTTCCAAGTTCCTCTTTGCTCTTTGCCGGAATCATGACAGCTGTCCAAAAAATACAGCAAAGTGTAACAAAAGTGTAAAACTGGTTTCGCACGCGCAAAATATAATGCAAAAAGTCCGTACTTAAGCATTTGCACACTGTAATATAAACCGTCATACAATTTTTTAAATCAATGCCTTTCTTGAAGCTTGTATCCTTTCCAAGTTCCTCTTTGCGTGTCAGCCAGAATAAAGTGTAGAAAGATCTAGCATGCACAAAAATGCATTACGAAAATGAAAATGCATCACATATTTACATAATTCTGTATGAAAAAGTGTTTTAGTCGTTCAGTGCTTGTCATGCAGAAAACAGAGCGCAAAACAAATGAGCACACACAAAATCCCGTGCGGAAAGGCCTCGGAAAGCTATCAGTTTTCCATCCTGCAGATAGACTTTTAATTTATTGGCTTCTGTTATTAAAGAGCCCAGCCCGGGCTCGGCCGCACGTTCCTGGCCACCATGTTTGTGTGTAACACTAACCGCCTGCCATGGTGGGCTCTGCTTTCCACATGACAGCCTCCAAGAAGAGAAAGCCACCTTTCATGCCAGCTTGTATGGAAGGATCCCCTCTCCCACCCAAAAACCCCCCGACTTATGTGTAATCGACCCCCTCCATTGAGACGTTCGCTCCATCGGTTCCCAATTTCTCATCCGACCCATCCCCCTCGTCCCTACTGCGGCCAGCCTCCGGGTCTCCCGGACCCTTCACCCCCGGAGCGCTGCCCCGAGACGTGGGTCACGGACGGGGACAGCTGGTGGACCTCCCAAGATCCGTCTTATGAGGGGATCGGTCAGGTAACACATCTGGCCTGTTGTAGTCGGGAGGCTCAGACTGCATTAAAACAGCTCGAGTGCATCAGAGACAGAGAGAGAGAGAGAGAGAGAGAGAGAGAGAGAGAGGCATGCAAATCACATGCAACGAAAGAGCAACTAGTCCGAGATAACATTTCACCGACTGGCCTTGTGAAAAAGAAGCGTGCTTAATTGTATGAATGTGCACTTCTATACTACACCACTTCTAAAGTATATTTGCAGATGAAATGAAAGGCCAAGGTACACTTTCACGACTGTTATATAACACACTTAAGCACAAAAAAGTTGCTTTGTAGTTAAAAGGCGAAATTTTAAATCATTATGCTTTCATTTATAACGAAGCGCGCTTATTTTGATGTGCTGAACCACATGATTACTAAAGAACTTGAAGTGAGTTATATGATATAACATTTAAAGTTAAATGCATTAAATATTTAAATGCATTAAATACAGGTTTAAGAACAGTTTAGGTTACCACCATGAGTGCGTATACACTTTAACCGTATTTCTAAGAAAAAAGTTATTATGAAATTAAATATAGATACGTAGTTTACTGCTATTTTATGGGTCAAATAGGCACACAAGTTAATGCATTTAATATAATTTTGTCATCCAGAATTTAACACGTTTTCATTGAATAAAATAAACACGTATCGAAGTTTCCAAACATTTCAGTCAGCATGTTCTCTAAAAGCATTTTTATTGTATTTTTATGAGGTGCACTTCTTTTTCTCAAGGGTGCAATCGTATTTAAGGCTTGCAAGCGTAATTTTCATTTAGTTTTGAGGCTAGATTTACGTTTGTAACGAAACGATAATGGTCTCTAAACAAAAAAGTGGAGATTTGGTGTCTTCTTGCTAGCCCGAGTCAGTTTTTCCGCCCTTTTATTGTCCACCAGGTGAAAATCACCGGCTTGAATATTAGAAAAGTAACAGCGCCCTTCACGTACGTAGCACGCGTGCAGCAGGATGAATTATGGCAAATGTAATACTTTGTTTTAAAGCTTTATTCAAATCACAAACCCTAAGTATATGCTGTTCAAAGAAGCTTAAGCTGTATTTGTCCAAGAATATTGCTTTGAAATCGAGTTTGATGCTTGTTTGACTTGGATTTAAAAAGCTGCGCTTTCGTATGACTTGCAAAACAGCCGTCTACATAATGCGCGCACAATCCAGGAAGACTAAGTAGTTTATTCAGTTAGCAGTCTTGAACTTTTCACCTTGAGACACCGTAAGCTGCAAATGCCAACATCCTCGGCTTACATTGTTGTGGACAGTCACTGAATGATATATGGCTTTATCAAAGAAACCTGTTAAAAAAAGTTCCTGCTTGTTTGCCCCGAGGGCGGTTAGCATGTGCAAACGCGCCCGAGCAGCAGAGACGAGGAACATTTCAGCTTATTCAAGAGAACTAATTTGTTTACATAGCACACTGTCCAAGTTTTTCAGTCGCCACCTTTGGAAATCGATTATGAGAGAAAGAATATAGTTAATCTCACGAAATCTCTTAATCATTCACACGTTGATTGATGTTGAGTCATTCGCTGCGGTGTTCGGTTCTGTCGTTCTTGACGCAAACAGTGGCATAAAAAAATCCCAATATAAACATTATTCGCACCAGTGCTGGAGGGTATAACGGTATATACTGTGCGATTGTGGAAAGTTGCAATTTTGCCATCGGCAGTAATGACATTATTTTTAAGTCAACCGATTTCTAGCATGCATGTTATTTCTTAGTTTGTATCCATCAAGTTCCAAATAAAAACAGGAAAGTATTAAGACAAAGCACCTTTCATTTTCAAATTATTTAATGAAATGGATCACACACACTCACCACTTTGCTTTATGACAGTGATGCATGTGACACTGGCTGTGTGTGTGTGTGTGTGTGTGTGTGTAAGATATAAGATAAGGGCTAATGTCTGGCAATAGCTGCAGAACCAGGTGCTGTTTGGTGAAAAGAATGAAACTGCAGGGAAAAGGAGGAGTTTGGATGACTCTGTGTGTGTGTGTGTGTGTGTGTGTGTGTGTGTGACCGAACGGGAACTATGAAACCGTGTTGCTTCCTACTTGCATTAACATACAGAATCTCTCCAGACTATATTCTCTCATTTGTCACGTCAAGCATCACTATTATTGCAGATTAAATCTTTGGTTAATGATCTGAACAAACTAAATGATGTGGAAAAACCCAGACCCAAGATGAAAATATGAGACAATGTTCACTTACAGCAGTAAGCAACCGCCTAGCAACCACCCAGATCGCCATAGCTACTCCATAGTAACACCCCTCGAACATGGCGCAGGCACAAATACAAATGTTTTTTGATCTTGTTGTTATATATATAACTTTTGATCTTTTTCTATATACAGTTCGTCAAATAATAACACTCACTATAGAAAGGACCTCCAGATCACACTTTTGATATTTATCGTCCGGAAAGCCAAATATGATCAACGGTCAGTGTTTAAACCTTCAAACGTCGAGCAAATCAACCAAAACCTTCCACATTTGACCACACCGGTTTCTTTGCCTCACGAAAGGAGGTTTGGTTGCAATCAAAGACTGTTAGAGGTTCGTCTTGATCAAAGCGAGGAGTTTATGTGAAGTTCAGCTCACTGTCGATGGGCCTCTGACCGTAACTGTGCAGCTAAAGCATTCCTGTATCAAATCAACAGCTGTTTTGGACTAAAAATTCAGAGCAAATCTTACTCCAGTCCTGATCAATAACAGTAGCTGCTTCCCTTGTTGCGATCAGCGTTATTAAAAACGCTGCATTACCGAGATTCATGTTTGCATTATAGCAGTGAAAAACTCCTTGGCCTTGACTCTGATGATGTGGCAAAGTGTTAACTGCGACAACGGCTCTCCGCTACCGATCACATTTAGTTGCGCAAGACTCACGAGACTTCGGGGATCCCTCTACGGGCGCTAGCTAAATATTTTGCTCATTATGAGCGAGGTTATCTTCCATCTGGAAGCAGAGGATCGGTTGACAATTCAAAGCAGAAGTGGAGTTCAAGGCCTCCAGCCTCACCCTAAAACCGAGGGGTTAACGCCGGCCGGCCCATAATGAACCGAGCGCCGATAAACTCAGGAAGAGCCGCGCTTCCTATGAAAATATTTATCATTCCAGAAACCTTTGGCTACAGAGGACTTTAGGAATTAATTCGTGTTTTCTTAAGAGGGGGCGTCTCAGGATGGGGAACTCGGGCCTCGCTTTGCCTCCTCGAGCAGGAATTGTGCAGCTTATTCACAATTTATTAGGGTTAGTAATCAGAACCGTGACGGAAAGAGAGCTCAGAATGAGACCTGATGTTATTACACGCCGAAAACCAGAGCGCTAAATCAAACTCGCCCCTGTGCGCATGACCTTTGATGTGCGTCTTACATTTTCCAAAAAATAATTGAAATGAGTCTGCATTTATGTCTGACGTCGGTCTAATTAATTTGCAATCGTTCATTTATCTACTGATAAAATGATTAGGCTTTAGCAGGCATTAAAATGGAGTCCAAACCTACACTGTGACAGAGAATAAGAGATCTGACTCCATTTTCGATGCGTGCGACATGAGCATGCAAAGCCAGAGGGGTTCGTTTTTTACTAATTCGGTTTTTTTGCAATGGCCAAAAGTATTTGAACACCAGAACTGTAAAAAGCGCCACTTCAACTGCCAACCAGAGTTCACGTTTTGATATGAATTTGGTTATTTTAAAGAGGAATTAGACAAAAACCCAACACTAGATTACATTTCTTCTCATGCAGTGTTTTCAGAGTAATCCCAATATGTCGAGTTACACGAAGGCAAATACAGCTGCATCGTATGCTTGTGCTGATGTCCTGCAGTGAGGTATATTTCTCGTTATATCGTCATCGTTATAGAAATGAATCTGCTGAGTTGCCGCGCGTGAGTCAGTATTTCTTGGACTCGTTTTGGTGTTGCAAAGTCATGGTGCTGGTAGAATCATTGCATTTGGGAAAGAAAGCATTGGAGTTTAGGATTAGTACTGCATCTGCAGCTGGTTCTGGATCTCAGTGTCCGATTCCTGATCTCTACTGTGGACCCGGATTGTTAATAATCTGGAATTGTGCAACACCGACCTGCGTTCTCGTGAAACAAAGCGGTGAATGTATTGAGCAGGGGGTTGCGAGAGCTTCTCGAGGACGATGAATGCTTCTCTTTGAAAAATGCTTAGCAAAGCACCCTAAAATTACCTTATTAGCTTCCTGACTTTAAACATCGCCTCAGCGATTTCAGAGCAATCATCGAGCTCTGTGAAATCCAGCATTGATTTGGTTCAAACAGCTACATTTCAAGAAAGAAAACCGCTCGTGTGAATAGACACGTATGCATAACCTAAAAATCCTTATCAAGTGTGAGGGAAGCGATGTAGATAAATTAAATTTAGATCTGAAAAACTGTTTAAAGACCTACTGCACTTTTCTGAATAGCACCGATTCAAATGTATGTGACTTTTTTTTTTTAAATAATAGAATGGGCCTTTCTCGTCAAAAACTACTGCATTGTAAATGTCGGGTCGTGATCTGAAATAATATTTTATAGCATTTTAACCCAAAACAATTAGACAAAATCACGTTAGCATTTTAACCATGAGGAGCTTCCCATGATATAAACACGAAAAAAAAATACATTCATTGAACTTTCGCATTGAACCTTAGTAGCAGATACGTATCTAACTAGTTTGGAGCAATAATATTTCACTTAACAGCTAAATGGCCTTCAAATAAGTCTTGGATTTGAACTGTATTCGAATTATAGTGCTTTTAATTCTTTTTAAAAATGTTTTCTGCATAAAATGTACGACTGGCAAATTATTATTAATACTTTGTGTTTGGAATCCTGCAAGCAAAAACCTGACCTGAAGAACCTGCAAACGATTATTGCATCTCAATGATTATTTTTTAACATTTTGTTTTGTTTATCTATATATTAAACGTTTCTTACTCCACACCGCCAAATATAATGTTTGATATATCAGACGATTTCGAAGCTAGTAATCATTTGAAGCTCTCTTAATTTTCAACTGGAATTTTTAATTCAGTTCAAACAATAGCATGATCAAACTTAGACATTTTTTATATAGTTTGATTGAAGTGTTACGCAAATTGTAATATGAATACAAACAATAATGAAAATGACATTCCACTATAGCACTATTTTGCTCCTAAATTAAACTTGTTTTTTGTAAGAATGTATTTAGATATCTAAAATGTATTTAGATAATCTCAAAGCCTTTATCAAACGCGTCCTCCTGCACTTTTCTGATTTTAAGAGATTTTCTAACGACGTAACTCATAGCATAAACGATAAATAATGCTTTATATTATAAAGACAGGGAATATTATGTAAAATACGACACACAAGAAGACAGTATCAGCAACCAAATGATGCACTCACCATGTCTGAAGCAAAGCTAATGAAAAATCAGCTGTAAGTTCAGCAAAGTTTCCTCTCCATCCCGCGAAATGTGCCTTGATCAAAGCGCCGACGGACGGATATAATGTCGCATCCCGCCGCCGCTGTTACATTCGAATTTTCAAATTTTGGAACGATCCGGCTGCGCGCGCTGCGTTCTCGAGCTCTGCCGCGTGCGTCTCGCTCGCTGCGTGTGTGGCGCGCTCGAGTGCGCACTAATGTGAAGAAACGTTCAATAAATGAGCGACCTGAAGTTCCTCCTCCTACTGCCCCAGTCCTCGTCGCGCGAGTGTAGCTCCACCACAGTGACCATCCTGCTCTGTGCGCGCGCACGCTCATCTATCCTTGTAAGAATGTACCTCGCGATGGAAAAAAAAGGTGTTTGAATTACTCTTTGTAGCTTTAGAAACCAATCAGCCATATGTAGGCTATAATGCGTTTTGTATTTTATTTTGTAAAAGTGTCTAAAAATGAAGTGAGTCTGGTTTTTGAAAACGGTTTGTGTGTTTGAGGGCAGAGGATGTAAAATATGTTTAGTTCGGTATTCAAAACAGTGATACAAAACTATGTGTATTTATGAAACTTTATTTAATGCATGTATAAACTTTTCTGTAACAGTCAGAAAAGCTATTAATATATGAATGAAGCCTCACGCACTGTGATGTAAAAATGAACCTGAAGTCAAATGCAATGTATGATTTCCAGCCCGTGTGAAAAAAATAATTTTGTGCTTTGACCCTTAACTAGATAAACGTGTTGATTTTTGTTCCTTTTTTTTTATAGAGTTCCTTTTTATTATGAGCAGTCAAGCAAGTTTCATTTGAAAATTAATGACAGTTTTCAAAGGATCATTTCAGAAGCGGCTAAACAGAAAGATAAATCATAATCGCACCGTTATCAACAGAAATGCCTTTGGGTGTAACAGCATAAGTGTACGTTTCATTTTGATTTGCATTAGAAGGGTGGTGGTGTTTCATTATACCAAAGACTATAGAATACCCAAGACGGGTCAGTCGTACAGTTTTGAATGAGAAAAAACGCAACGCTTTAAAAATGGCCGATCAATAGCCCCGCCTTTTAAATATAACAGCCAATCACTGATCTGTGAAGTCGCATCATCGCATCTGCAGTTAGAAGTTCCAGTTGCTATAGAAACAGTCATCATTCGGTCTGATCTCGCCTGAGAAAAACTCTATTTGAACAAAAGAAATAGCACTTAGTGCACAGTTAGTGTTTTCATTGGTGATTTCAAATATGAAACTTAATTGTAGTTCAATCAAACGTTTGGTGAACAGTTTCTTAATCGAAAGCTTGGTGAACAGATAGGAGCTGGATGCAAGAGAGAAGTTCAAAGATGGCCGCCGAGTGACAAGACTTGTCTTAAAGAGATGATTATACTCATGTTCATCATAAGTATGTACTTAAATATAAATACATATAGCAAACAGATCATAAAATGCTAAATTTGATAGTGGCTCTCATTCTGAATCGTATTCTATATAAAATGATTTGTTACGTAAATAAAACATGAAACATTTTGAGATGTAAACTCTGAATTTGAGAAAGAATTATAATTCAGATATTATATCACACAGTGCCGTGTTTATACAGAAATAAACAGCAAGTGAACAGGAGGAACAAACAAACCATGCAGCAAACAAACTATTCAGGCTAATCTAGTTGTTAATGACGTTTCCTCTTTCTTTTACTGTCGAGTTTCTCAGTACATACCGGATTTGTGAGGTGAATCTGAACTAGTTTACAAGGCTTGTAAGTAATCTGATAAGAGATGTGTGTGAACGTCTCAAAAAGCAATGCTGAAAATGCCTTAAAGCTCGTGTTGTTACGTGTTGTATCTCTATTCTCTCAGCGGTTCTCACAACGCTTATGTACGAATGAAGCATCTCAAAGCTCAAATGGGAGACAGGGGCTAGTTGTCACACGGGACGTTTTCACAAGCTCCTTGAATGAAATGTCTTACAATTACAAACAATACTGGGTTCAAACAACTGGTTTAACTAGTTGTATCTGCGCTGTTTAATAGCGTAAGTTTAGTCTCTTTGGGTTTCAAAGAGCTGAAACTTTTTTTAAGCCCTGGTCTGTCTATGATTGCAATTAAAATTCATATTGTGGTGCATGTTGTTGTAGCAACTCTCCACATCTGGGGGTCAAATAAAGTTCACACTTTGTTAACGTTAAAAGAAACATTACAACAGTGACCATCATCTGGATACAATAAGCAGTGATTCAGATGTGTGTGTGATATGCTAGCGCGTTTGATTTATTTCCAGAGATGGCAAAAGTCTGGCTGCCGAGACAGGAAGGTAGAAAGAGTCTGAATGCAGGAGAGCGAGAGCGCGGATGAGGAAAAATCCGGTAACCTTACCTATGACTGTAGTTAAGTAACGCAACCCAGACACGAATTTGTCTGGCCGTGATTCATTTTGCGAGGAGGGTGGCCGATCTCAATGCTTTCTGTGGAATGTGCGGCTGAAGAAGAAAATAAAAGCAGCCATTGTCTTTATCTTTATTTCTCTCTTGGAGTTTTGTTGAGCCGGTCAAACACGCTGTGAACAGCAAGAGATCAGGGAGAGTTTCCTCTCAATTCAGTCCTGTCTACCATCCCTCACGAGCAAAGAACTGGAACCCATTTCCAAAACATCATGTAAATATTTCCCAAAAGAGACGAAGGTCGTTTCTATTTAAGTCTGCATTCAGCTGATGCCAGTACTAATATTAAAACCATGAAGCGTTATTGAATATATTTAGGGGGACAACTGAGCAATAAACTGATAAATAAAGCGATCGTGCGGACTCTTTCACCTCGTTTTCAGATGATTTTCACCCTGAGGACACTTTCGAATTTTAATGCAGCGTTTTAGCACCTAGAACACCTTAGCAGCTACCTGGAAGTGCCCAAGTAACATCCTAAAAAAAGACACTAACACATAGACACCATACACTGTACAAATACCAACTGCTCACCCTACAGTAGCAATCACATAGAAACCTGCTTAAAACTGCACTGAACAACTTAGAAATACATAAAATGCACTTGGCGGCTGCAGCAGCAAACTCTAAACACTCAGAAAACCTTAGCAAACTTATTTACAACAGTAAATAGAGAACATGTAGCAACATGGTAAAAAAGTCCACATAGCAACACACTAGCAACTGCATAACAACATGCTAAATACCACTTAGAACACATTTGAAACTGCATTGCAACTGGACAAACAGTAGGAGACCATAGAAACTGCATAGCAATACCCTAGCATAGTAATGCTTAAGAGTATTATTGAACACTGAAGCAAGCACAGTGCAATGTCTTAGCAGCCAGGAAACTACATAGCAACATGTTACATTCCACTCAGAACACCTAAGCAACTACATAGCAACACCCTAGAAACTGTACAACAAAATACTGTAGCAACAACATTAGCAACCACTCAGAACCAGCTAGAAACTGCATAACAACTTAAAAACTACTCACAATACCTTAGCAACCACATAGCAACACTGCATAACTAAATACTATAGCGGTCGAATCGCAAGGTATTAGCAACCACCCATAAAAACTGCGTGCAACATTCTACAATCCACCTAGAACACCATAGCAACCACATAGCAACACCCTAACAATGCCAAAACTAAATGCTAAAGCAACTGCATTTCAGTGTTTTAGCAACCACCCAGAACAATCTCAAAATTGCCTAGCAACCACATCACCAATATCCTAGCAATTGCAAAACGTAATACTATAACACCACCCAGAACAACCCTTAAAATGCATAGCAACATGCCACCAACCAACCAGAAAACTTTATCAATCACATAGCAACATCCTAGCAATTGCAAAACAAAATACTATAGCAATTGCATTGTAATGTCTTAGCAACCACCCAGAACAAACTTAAAACTGCCTAGCAACTACAATCCACCTAGAACACTTTAGCAACCACATAGCAACGCCCTAGCAACCACAAAAAGTAATACTGTAGCAACTGCATTGCAGTTTCTTAACAACCCAGAACAACCCTTAAAATGTCTAGCAACCAACCACCCAGAACACTTTAGCAACCGCAAAAAAATACTATAGCAACCACATTGCAATGCCTTAGCAACCACCAAGAACAACCTCTAGTGCCTAGAAACATGCTACTCAGAACACCTTAACGGCCATAGCAACACGCTTAGCAACCTCAAAACTAAATACTAAAGCAATTGCATTGCAACGTCTTGGCAAGCTCCCAGAACAACCCTTAAACTGCAAAGCAACATGCTACTATCCACTCAGAAGACTTTAGCAACCACATAGCAACACCTTAGCATCACGACGGCGGGTTTTGCGCAAGACTGCCGTCGGTCATAATAAAGCAGATTTCTTTTAATGTACTGGAGTCTCGGTGCTGCACCAATAAACCCAGTAAAGCCCTTCCCAGCACTAATAAACTCTCAGTCTGTGGTGGTTCTGTGAGCAGTTCAGCTAAGCCATCACACACCGGCCGATCGTCTCTCAGCGCCCCACCAGTGCCCCTCTTGTCCATGGAATGTGGAAATCATTTCCCCCTTAATTTTATAATGGAGGTGGAGGGGCGGCCTCCCTTTGGTTCAATTTTCACCAACACCATAAAACTCAGCGGTTGTAAGAACAGCGCCGACATCTGTTTTTTCCATCGCCAGGACTTTAATGATCAGGTAATAAAAGTTTCATTTGACAGAAATTACAACAGATGTTTCAGCCGATAAAGTTCAGATAGAAGCGATCCCTCCGGAGACCTCTCTGACCCGACAGGCCCACCTTTACTACATACCACTGCAACAAAAGCCACCGCGGTCACATTCAGTTTGCTTCCACTGCCCTGTCTGCATGCCGCTTTTTCCATTCGGTTTTTTTAGCTTCGGAGTTTAACCTAAATGAAATTCTGTCACCCGTTTACTCTATTTTTTACAAACCTGCATGAGATTTTTTCTTCTATTAAACACACACACAAAAAAAGACCAAACATCGTTGTCGGTAGCCATTGATTTCCATAGTATTTCCACCATTCTATAAAAGACAATGGCTACCCTCAACATTTTTCTTTAAGCATCTTTTTCTGTAAACTTAGAGGGTGAGAGATAAGTCTAATTTTTGGGTGGACTGTCCCTTCAATTCTATTGATTTCATACTGTATATTTCCACCCCACAGACTGATTACATAGCATCTTAGCAAGATAAACTACATTAATAACACATAAGCAAACAATGAAGAAGGGTTTGAAGAAACTTAGAAGAAGGGTTGCATGCCGTTTTGAAATATTTCTTAAAATGGTCTTTTATTGTTCACACAGAAAGTTTATTCACCCTCGAGCCATCCAAGACGTAGATGTGTTTGTTTCTTCATGGGAACAGATTTGGAGACATATAGCGTTACTTCACTACAGTGAATGGGTTCCGTCAGAATCAGAGCCCAAACAGCCAATAAAAACATCGCAATAATCCACACCACGTGAAAACACCACGAATTTGTAAGAAACAAATCCATCATTAAGATATTAGATCCAGAGGATGCATCGGTGAGCAATGCGAAATTGTTCCCATGAAGAAACGAACCCGTCCGCATCTCGAATGTCTCGAGGCCGAGCACACGATCGGCGAATTTTCGCGTTCAGTTTAGGAAAGGTGGCTTTCTCAGAAATCTGAGTGAGAGGTCTGGTATGTAAAGCTCGGAAACAGCTGAAGAAGGTTTCTGTATGTTTTGTCAAAAATGCTCTGATTCGAGAGTGCCTCGCAGGAAGGTATTTGATACGAACAGCACTATTATCCCATGAACTAGCATTCGGTCTTGTCTTGTCGAATGATGTGAAAATGCCGTTCTGGAATGAGCGAAACATCGCGAAAAAACGAGGACACCCACAAACAGGCACTAAACAGACACTAATGACGCAGGCCTGAAGAAATGATGAAAATGAAAACCTTAATCAGTGTCAGACATCAATCTTAACTGTTGTTAGGCCTTCAACTGGATGTACTGGAATACATAACTATGCATCGCCAACGATTTATTAATATTACATAATATGTTCGGTACAGGGCTTTTTTCTTTAATGTTGAGAATGCGCTTTTAAATGTACATGGATGTATAAAACAATGTTATTTTCATTTTAATGACTTTTTACGTACACTTTTTTCATAGGCGTAGTACAAATAGAACATTTAAATCATTTTTATGAACGTATCGTAAAAAAAAATTCCATTGCCTTGTTTTAAGATCGGTCGGTGCAAGTGTCTTTTAGTTAAAACTGCTCAGATTTACATTTTAGTCTAGGACTAGGCTTAAGACTTGTCTTTGCTAAGTGTTTTTAAGTAGCGCTGCAGAGTGACGAGGGACAAAGTCATACTGAAAGCCCAAACGATCCAAACGAAGTAATAGTAATTAATTAAGTAATAAGATGCAGTATTCAAATCTATTTGGAACAATTAAATAGTACAATTGAAATAATAATAATAAGAAGAAGAATAAAAATGACTGTAAATGACTGTAAATTTAAATTTAACATGCAAATGACGTTTTTTTTCAGTGCTTTAGATGTTTTAAGCATTTATACACTGTTTCTCTTTTAGTGATTTTGTTCTCCCACATTTTTTGGCGACAACATTTGATTGGCACCTGTTCTGGCCTGTTGAAAAGAACAGGCCCCAGATGATTTATAATAAAGTCGGGCCACGAGCAGTCTGAACGCTTTACGACAGATCAGGACTGTGTGAAAGTGCGAGTGTGTGTCTATCACAGCGCGTCTCTTCTCTTTTCCCAGCCCAGCCCCAGAGGTGAGACAGATACGTTCACACATTTCATTTTGTGGTTCCCACGGCAGTCAAAAATGCACCTGACCCCGGGGCTCATGTACTGGGGAATTTTTTTTTATATTTCGCTCTTAAAGGAGCAGCCGTGACTAATGCACCTTTTACAGTCTCCATTATGCTGCTGGATATTATGAAGTTTCATGCAACGTGACTGGATATGTGGATGGGTGTGGGGGGTACAGTTAACAGTTACAGTTATGTGTGTGTTTTTATACACAGTTTCGTTTTTTGCTCAAAAATGACCATTTCTGTCACCTGCTCCAGTCTTATATAATGAAGTGTTTTCATATATCTTCACCTTTGGTGTTTCTCTTGAAGAACACCGAACCTGCTAACAAGGAACGTTTTCAGAACATATTGGCAACGTTAAAAGAACATTAATAAACTATCCAATGAGTGTTATATGACTCCGCTTTTAATTATAAATAACATTATAACTTTATTTTTAATTACATTACATTATTTTTTATTTTATTTACATATTTTTAATTAGCACTGACTTTATATATAACATTAACTTTTATTTTAGAAGTTGATTAATTACGATTAATCATTTGACAGCTCTAATATATATATATATATATATATATATATATTTATAAATAATTTATATATATATATATATATATATATATATATATATATATATATATATATATATATTAATTATTATTTATAAAAAAAATTAAAAATATATATTAATTTCTGACAGCTATTCTGTAATGTTGGTTACACTATATTTCGGGGTGTCTTTGTTACAGTGTAATTACAAATTGAAGTACGGAGTAATACTAATTAACTACATGTACTTACTATATGGTCAGGGTTAGGATTAGCGTTTGGCTTAGGGTTACTTGCATATAATTATGCATAATTTCGTTAATAATTGTAAACAGTGTCACATGCATTATAACACTTATTCATTCATTGTTTTTCACGTTTGGCTTAGAAAACATAACTGATTAGATGAA
Source organism: Puntigrus tetrazona (assembly GCF_018831695.1). Lineage (NCBI taxonomy): Eukaryota > Metazoa > Chordata > Actinopteri > Cypriniformes > Cyprinidae > Puntigrus > Puntigrus tetrazona. The sequence goes on from NC_056704.1 coordinate 27,026,652, forward strand.
ATGTTTTTTAATCTATTTCGGGCGTGACGAGAAATCATTTCACTTTCATTTAGTTACAGAGTTAACGTTTTTTATTGATACAGCGCATCAGGTGTTACCAACATTGTTCAAATATTAAAAAATTCAGTGAACGCTCCATAACTTAAAATGTTATTAGAACATATTTATTTGTTAGCTGGGGAAACTGTACAAGAGGGTGCGAAATAATGACGGAATTTTTGATTTTGTGTGTGTGTGTGTGTGTGTGTGTGTGGGGATGTATCTGTATCTTCCCTGGGGCAGAGGCGACTGTTAGGAAATGAATAGAGGCTGTTCTCAATAGCTTTGTGTTTCTGTTTGTTTGTCCCTCTGTAAGCTGGGTGTAGGTAGGAGGGTCTCTGAGAAAGCTGGCGCTTCGCATGGCCACAGGCGCTGAAGCATTGTTAACCAAACAATACGGCAGGTCCCGGCATTAGCACGTCTCTGTTTAAGAGCTGCCAAACAACAGTTGCCTTCCCAACAGCAGCGCGGGCCTGCAACTGAAACTTGCGGGTAAACCTTGATTTAAGAGCTCGCAGTCTATTCACAGAATCGCTGTTATTCAATACGCTGAAAAACTGGAGCGGACGCAACAAACGTGTAACGCTACTCCGTTTTAATATCGGATAAATGTTATGATAAACCGTCGCTGAACGGGAAATTAAATATTTTCTGTTGCATTTGCGTTATATTTATTTTATTCGTCATACATTGTGATATTTTATTTGTTAGTCATTTTATTCAATTGTTTGATTTTCATTATTTACGTTATATATTACATTTAATTATCAACTTGTTGGTTTATCGTGATTGATTAGTTTGGTTTTTGATGATTAGCTCTCAAATTATTAAAATGTCTCTTTTTATATTAAATTATAAAACAGACGCTATGTATATGTCACTACGTAGATTGCGTATAAGAAATAATAAAAGTATTTTTATTTTAAGATGTCATGAATGACTGTAAACAGAACATTTGGATCACATAGAAAATTTAATTTTGCATTTCGTCTTATTTAATTTATTGCATCTATATCTTATTTATGTCAGTGAGATCTCATGGGCAACTCTATATGGATGTGTTAGAATCAGGTGAGATATTATCTGTCTTCTTCGGTTCTATGCATTTTAGGCAGCCTTCAGTGGAGAGATGTGACGCGGTACAGAAACGCAATCCTTATGAAACAGAAATGGTGGCGGATCAATGGCATGTTTTTCATGTCAAATGTCAAAATCCTTTCGGCCTCCGTCAATACCAGCGCTACTAACAGTGATCTTTGGCACAGCGTCCTTATGGCGTATCGATACTCTTCCTGCGCTAATAGAAAGACCCGGACACTTTAAACCTTTTAACTAGTCCTGTAATTAAGTTAGCCTGATTGCGGTGCCATTAATTATTAATGAGTTATTGAATTTCTATCACCTTTGGAGAATTATTAATAATAGATCGCCCATCTGGCAGCTGAAAACAGATGTAAACCTGGACTCCCGTGTGTTAACAATCTCTGAATCACTCCTTTTGAAGGAAAAAGCTCCTTTAGTCATTTGTTTTCAATGTAAATTGCCTTACATGCAATAAAATCATAACATTTCTTCTTACTTTTATCATTTTAATTAAGCAATCACTATGATTAAAAAAATCCACAATTTCACGCATAGTAATATAGTCCAAAATAACTTAAAAAATTAGTAAGTTATAACTAATTTTAGGCCAAATCACTATTAAATCAGCATTAAAAATGATAGATTTCATTTCTCAAGATATGTGTAATAAACACATATATTATATATAGTCTTTATATATTCAGAATATTCTATACATATATATATATATATATATATATATATATATATATATATATATATATATATATATATATATATATATATATATATATATATATATATATATATAGATATATATAGATATTCTAAATATATGTATATATATGTATAGATATTCTATATATATATATATATATATATATATATATATATATATATATATATATATATATATGCACTATATATAATGTATTGTATGTTAATTATACATTTAAAAAGGTGTTAAATTATATTAATATTATTATTACAATATTTATTTGTATATTTCTGTGCTATTATAAAAAATAGCATTTTTTTATTTTAAATATTGTCATGTTAACATTTCTTTCTAAATGAAAATGAGATGTTTGACCGCTCTCGTTAAATGTTCTGTGCGAGGGTTGATGGAGTTTATGAAGCGTGCGGTGAACCGAAGAACAAAGGAAAAATCTTAAAATAAGATAAGTTGACTTTAAAGAAATCATAAATTGCGTTGGAGTTGTGTCGGCCATTGCAGTCTTGTTCTAATTACATGTGGTTTGACAGGCGTTCCAGCATCTTTCCCTCACACACACACACACACACACACACACACACACACACACACACACACACACACACACACACACACACACACACACACACACACACACACACACACACACACACACACACACACACACACACACACACACACACACACACACACACACACACACACACACACACACACACACACACACACACACACACACACACACACACACACACACACACACACACACACACACACACACACACACACACACACACACACACACACGCATAAAGTCGCAGAGCGTGACCGCAGCTCCACTGGAGACACATGCTCTGTTAAAGCTCAAAGGACAAGCCGTGTTTGAACATGGAGGTCAGAAACGACACCCCTGACTGTAATGTCTGACTGGACATTTTCTGCATAATACGGGCAAATACCCATCGTTGTGTTTGTTACACACTGTCGCAGTGCACTTTTGTACCTTATTTACTCCTAAAGGGTGCATATAAGTGCCCTAAAAACACACACATGTATCTTAGATGATAGTTCTGCTCGTGAGAAATCGTTTTTTACTTGTTTTTTAGCATTCGTGTTTGTAAAAGTTGGTGCTACAAAGCTTGGAAGTAAACCAGTATATTGATACACTCAAGTTTTATTTATCGGCTTTGGTTCCAGTATTTCACGTATTATAAATTACATTACTTTTCTGCATATTGCAAAACAAATAAACAAACAATAAAAAATTAGCTGAATCTCAACCAACTTTAACCAAAAGACTACGTGAAATTGCCAAGGAAGTTCTATAAATATATCTGAATCTAGCTTAACATTATATATATATATTTTTTATAAATGGCTAGTTTCATCAAATGAATGAATTGTGGGTATTAAGTGAATTTAATTGCGAGTGAAGTAAATGCAAATTGAATTAAAAAAAGTGAGATATTAAAATAAAGCCAATGTGATTCCAACGTTTTCGAGTATTTCGGTTGAAATGCACCGATTTGCGTCTTCCGCATAAGCGTGCATCATCATGGGAGTTTCACTTTGGGAACCCTGTCATGCTCGGACAGAAGAGTTTATAAACCAGGTGAAAGTGACGAGAAAGAAAGAAAGTACCTGACGCAGGTTCTCATGGTGCGCAGGCATCGATAAGCCTCAGTGGGAGGAGTTTTCTCATAGGTTTGAGTGACAAGGGAAGGCCAGAGAGAGAGAGCAGAAGAGTTTGGGAAATCTTCAGCCTAGAGCCAGTTGGCGAACAGGAGAGGAAATGCACAGAATGTCTTTTTCTTTTTTTTTTGTTCTCACACCTTCGTATTCTCTCGTCACCCCGGGCGTTGAGAAGCGTCGAACACCCCCGCTCACCTGCCCTGCCCTCCCTTGTGTGTGAGAACAAAAATAGTCTAAGGCCTCTGTCTCCCCCCCCCCGTCCTTGAGTTTCTCTCAGGCTCGCGCCAAAACCACCTGAGGCACGATTCTTTATAAGACACTGTCAGAAATCAACTCACTCCCCTGGCTCTCCCCAATCCGCTTTTAAGATCAATATTAATGCTTTAAGCTAATGACCTCAAAGTGGCCTTTCACCTCCGCCGACCCACAGTTTCTGACATATTCATAGATCTGCTCCCAAACCTAGGAACTGCGTGAAGCATTGTGCTCGCCAACATGAAGAAAAACACACGTTAATGCATTTTATTATTTATGGAATCCCATTTCCAACATGGAACTGAACTAAACGAACAAACAAATGAAATAAAATGGCCATTCTCTTTTTTGTTTGTTTGTTTCGTGGACAAAAAAACCCCAAAAATCAAAACTCTGAATTCCGAGCAATTTTTATAAACAACGAAAAAAGCGGAAACTATGACTATTTGTATGTTTCTGATTAAAACCAGAAAAGGTCTACCACAAAAATTCACTTACTTTTAAAGAAGTACTGATTAAATTACTAACTAAAGTTAAGTTATTAAGTTAATCAAGTTAATATTTAAATCAAACAGTTTAATTAAAAATACGTAAAATATATAGTAATGAATAAATTAATAGTAAGTAAAGTATAATAAGTCATAACCCACATTTGTGCGTGCTATGCATTTTATGTTTTTTATATACTGTTATAGTTTCATAATTTTCATTCTAATTTTGTTTTGAGTTCTTATGTCACTTTTTATTAGTTTTTATATTTGTTTTAAAAAATTATATTTTTTTAGTAATTTACTTGATTTGAGAAATTCAGCTATTTCAGGTAACCGAGGCAACATTTTTAATTTTTTTAAATTTTTAATTGAATATGCTGTGTATGTTTCTTTAATTCAACTTTATTTTAGGTAACAGCAGTAACGTGCTGAGTATGGTAATAAGTCTCCTACTTAGTATGCCCCTTCAGAAGGTACAATAGCTGTCTGTGTGTAATAAAAATATTCATGTTTCCCACTGAAAATAAGTCTTGTTATATTGCAGATTCCGTTTCAAGTGGTGGAAAACAAGACAAAAATACTGATTAATCCTGATTTTTTTTGTCTCTCGCGTCTGAGGCTGGACTATCAGAGCGTTTTCATTTAGATGAGCTCAGAGAGGGAGTGACCTTCCCTTTCTGGCTTCGCAGTGAATTTAATTTCCTCAATAAAGGCGGCTTATTTTCATATTTTGCTCCAGACATAACAATAAGTCGTTACTGTACGAGTTCAATCAGGTCCAAACTATCAAAACAACTTTTTAATTGTTTGCCAGACGAAGTGGCTGGTGGACGCAGTCTGAGCGACCTCTCGACCGCAGTTCGCGGCTAGTAAAGCTTTGTTTTCCAGAGTGTTTGCAGGGTTTGATGAACTCGAAGGAGACCGGCGTTTTTTGACCTTCTAAAAAAAAAAAAAAAAAAAAAAAAGGGGGCAAAAATATGAGATGATGTGGATTTAAGAGAGAATGAACGTCGGAAAAACAGAGGTTTCGGGGTGGAGTGTTATCATCTCACTGGAGATGTTTATTCACCTACAACCCCTGAGAAGTTCAAGCCCTGAGATGGAGAAGGACCTCAGTTCTGGGTGGTTGTTGAAGAAAACAAAGCTTTTTGGTGTTTACTTTCCTTTGGACTCGTGCAGACGTTACCGAGCAATCTTGTGCTTCATCCCCGTTGCGCATTTTACTGTCCATTTACCCCCAAAACTGTATTTTTGAGCATCTTTTTTTAGGCTGTGGTTGATGTTAACTAGTACTGCTATCCTCCTCCTCCTCCTCCTCCTCCTCGGGTGACTATCATTATGTCCAGAAGAAACTTCGGGGAATTTCCCCATTGTTATGCTGTCATATACAGAATACTGGCTGCGTCCCAAACACACAAAAGATGTTTTACGACACGAGCGACTGGGAAAATACCCACAGGAAAGAACAATCACACAAGGTTCTGTAACATCGCAGCTTTTTTATCAGCGGAGACCTGATTCTATGTTCGGTTTTTGTTGTTTTCAATAAATACGTATCTCCTTTAAAGTTTCGGATTTATCCAAATACCAACGTCCGCAATTCAATGTTAAGATCTCATTACGATGTTCGCAAATGGTGACACTTTATTTCACTAGTAGTCCGCTTTAGACTAGTTCTTCTAACAATAAATAACTTTGCAACTGCATGTCAACTAGTAATCATTAGAGTATTAGTGGAACGTCTGCTTTAACTTATTCCGCTTACTCTTAACCTACCTACTCTGAGAGTTACCTACATGTAGTTACAGAGTTACTTGTAGTTAGCAGAATGTCTATCAAAGTAAAGTTTAACCTCATAAATCGTCATTTTATCATTATATCTCGTTTTTCGTCCTCAATAACGCAGACTTCTTGAGAAATATCAGGGGTTGAATTCACGTGAAAAGGAGCTCAGTCTGGTTTAGGTCTGTTATATTGTGTTACACTGTTTTCCACTTTTAAATGTTCTTGTCAATCACGGCAGCTGTAACGTTCAGCTTTGCATGTCACTGTCAAAACAACTTATTGTCAGACAAGGCCAGCAGAAACATCAGACATCTTACCGTGCCTTTTTTTCTGTAACAACATTTAAATGTCCTTAAAACAAGATCAGCTTACTTGAGAAGTAAAACTACTGGAGAGATATAGTACTTTCAGAAACTCTGTGATTTAAAGGGCCAGTTCACTTAAAAATAACAATTCTGTCATCAGTTACTCACCCTTATGTTGATCCAAACCGGTATGACTTTCTTTCTTCTGTGGAAAGTCAGTGGGCGCCAATGTTGTTTTACTGTATGAGCAAAAACTCTTGACTCTTTTTGTGACAAGGTTTGTGCTTCGCTAGCAAAAATATCATAGTGATACCGTGTTTTTTGGAGATGTTTGGTAATTGCATGTTTATTTTGAAGTAAATGTAACTCTTTTAGACATGTACTACCATGTATCTTATAGGTTTTATGCGACACTGGACCACAAAATCATACGTGCATCATCAAAAAACTGATTTCCACTGATGTATTATTGCATATTATGCATATTACTAAAAATAAAGGTTTTAATATAATTATGCGAGAACATTTACGAAAAATATCTTCATGTAACATTATCTTTACTATTATATTCAAATGATTTTTGGCATACGTGAAAAATGTATAATTTTAACCCACACAATGTATTTTTTGGCTACATAAAGGGATAATACTTTAAAGGGACCTTTCCAGATAATCAGCAGTCAATGTGGGTCCTTACAGGTTAAAAATAATTTGGAATTAAAATGATTAATCATTTTTAATTAATCACATGCATTAATGTGTTGTTGACAGCCACACACACACACACACACACACACACACACACATATATATATATATATATATGTATATATGTATTCCTTTTCCTTTCACTTCTTATTTTATGATAATTAAATAAATAAAATTTAAATAAAAGAAAACATTTAATCATAAATATCATGGTTTAAATCAAAGTGTTCCATTTTCATTTATTTTAAAAGAAAAACCACCTGTCACACCAAAGTCCGAACTATAACAGCCATTCTGGTGATTTTACTTCCTCTTGATAAAATGTAAAACTAATAATAAACAGAAAAGGCAAACAAGAGTGTGGTAAAAGGCATCACTTCCACAAACACAAAAGCGAAGACTGACAGGATGAGGAAGAGACCAGAGGGGATGAAGAAAAATATCAGAACGGTATTTGGCAAAGCAGCTCTTAAGTAAAGCAAACACGGTCCGTCTGAGCAGAACCAGCTGTGGAGAGCGAGCGCTGGCATCTGGAGCAGAAGAAAACGCCGCGTAACAGAAATAATAACCGGCGGGGTCTTCCATAAAGCCTCTTGTAAGGAGCTCTAGTCTTGTAAGAGCCTTGCAGGCCGCCCATGTCACCATCCTGACACAGGGGATGGTGGGATGAACGAACCCCGGTTCTGCCAAACGCACCGCTCGGGTAAAGTTGCCATGTTGGTTTTGGCGCAGCGCCCCAGAAGTCAGCGCCTCGGTGCTCCGCAATCTGGGCACAGGACTCCCGTATGGCACGAAAAAGCTCGCTCGCTCCACCACGTTGAGCGCCAAACCACGGCTGCTACTCTGCTTGTTGCTCCAGGGCTCTTATTTTGCAGTATATCCTCCTTCCTCCTCCATCCTCCTTCACCGCTCACCTCCATTTATTCTGTCTCTCTCAGATAAACAAGCAGGCAAAGTTCAGTTGAAATAGTCCCAGATAACAAGATTATTTAATCTCATATAAAGGTTTACCACAGTAACCGTGTTTCTACCAAAAAAGCAGTTACTGTTAAACCAGTACATCTGGGATTCTTTTATTGTGTAAGTACCTTTTTTATGTAGTTTATGTAGTGACAATACAGATTTTGTCAAAGCACTGAACAGAATCAAATAGGAGAATAGAGTAATAGTAATGTATAATGACAAGATTAAAGACTTAATTTTTGCAGAGACGGTCTGTGTTATCAAATAGTTGAAAATCGCAAAAAATTGTCCAACTAAGACGACAGTAGCAAGGAACCGAAACCCCATCCGTGACAAAAACGTTACTTTGTTTTCGGCTGATCTGATTAATGCAGCCTAACAATTTTATAATGGATTTGAATAGTAGTGTATCAGTGTGTTATGTGTCATCTAGGTCGAAGAGATGTGTCTTTAATATAGATTTAAAGTGACAGAGTGTGTCTGCCTCCCGAAGTGTGTTAGGGAGATTGCTCCAGAGTTTGGGTGCTAAATGGAAAAAGGATCTGCCGCTTGCAGTCATTTTTGATGTGCTAGTTATTAGGAAATGGCCAGAGTTTTGAGAACACAGCGGACGTTAAGAGCTAAACCATTCAGGGCTTTATAAATAACTAGCAAGATTTTTAAATCTTTCCAACATTTGACAGGGAGCCAGTGCAGTGTTGACAGAACTGTCTAATATAGTCATACTTCCTGGTTCTAGTAAGGACTCTAGCTAATAAAACACCCAATAAAACATTACAATAGTCTAACCTCGAGGTCATAAACGAATGAGCATTTTTGCAATTTGGCCGCAATTTAGATGTGTTTTTGGGATGGAAAAACACAGACGCTAGAAACATGGTTTTCAAAGGAAAGATTGCTATCAAACAGCACACCTAGCTTCCTAACTGATGAAGAATTAACAGAGCGGACCTCAAGTGTTGAATATGTACCACCGGTTTCTGAAAGTACATTGGAGTGCTATGGTAGATAAATATATTTAAGTATGTTTTGGTAGTAAATTGCTCTTACATTGCAGTTCATTTGTCAGTTTACTTATTTAAACCTCTGAAGCCAAGCCATCCTGAACTAAGCTACGTGAAGGAGGTTAGTTGTCACTTTGCTCATATATTGACACTGTAGAGAGGAGGAGGAAAGAAAAGCGTGTTGGTGGTTAATAATGCAGTAATACGGTGAATGAATAACAGTGGTTTTGGTTTTGACGCGTAACAGCTCTTCTCAGCTCGCCTGGTGCTCGTCTGATGAATGAAAATAAAAACAGAAAGAAGAGACATCAGACTCATAAATCATGATCACAACAATCTAGCTTTAATAAAGCACCCACCTCTGAATGAATGTCAGGAAAAGACAAAGAGAAAGGAAGATGACGCAGTGACTAAAAAATGAAAGAGAAGTGTGAAAACATAGACAGACTGCAAAGAAACACCAAATAAGTGAGTCATGATACTGATGCTGAGAAAAAGACAGTTTATTTAATATTTATATTTGATCACAATTTATAATGACCACGAATATCAGACAAAATAATACCGCAAAGTATTTCTTGGGCTCTTTATTCCACAGCACATGTGTGGTTTGTGTATTTCAGAAAGCAGCAGTCAGGATGAAAGCGATGACGGTGTAATGGATCCGCCTCGTTCTGCTCTGCTTATAATAAATGTTATTTCTCTGGGGATGGAAACAATGTCCTCAGACACTCCAGATTCGAGTCCGTTCTTAAAGCTCGCAGCTCTGTTTGCTCTTAAGGATTGTTTTAAGTTTTAAGTAGGGAACAGATTTGTAAACACTTCTTTAGGAAGAGATGGTGTTGCTGGTTAACACCCATTTTACAGCCCCGGGGTAACGAGAGGCACGGGGTCCATAATGTATATTTATATAACAACAGTTTTGCTCGAGGCTACAGCATTGAGGTTACAGCAACAGAACGTTCCTGAATGTGTGTGTGTGTGTATATATAAATTAATATATTATTTCCTAATAGGAAATGCACTTTTAGCATAATATAAAAAAGAAATCCATTATCTTATATTGTGATAAGTCTCTCTCAGGCAAGTCATCATGTGTGGCTTGTGCTTAACTCATATGTGCCCTTAATAAGACCCATAAATGCCTTGATTTGAAAGCCCAGAGCAGCAGGTCATGATGTAAGTGTTTGTAACGCTGCTGAAGTGCCTCATTCGGCTGGAAACACGTTCATGTGGACTTGATTAAACTTGTGCTCCTCTTTGCCCTCAACTGGGCTCGAGTATGATTCGGGCTCTGAAATTCACCTTGATCCACACACACACACACACACACACACACACACACACATGCTCAGCCCCTGCCCCGAGGCGGTGTGATTGACAGGCTGGGGTTGTGTGGTGGGATTAAGGGGTGGGCGGGTCAGGAGGGGGAGGTGGGATTAGGAGCGGTGAGCTTCATTAACCCGATTGTTTACACAAGCAGATCCCAAGCAATGAGAGCTTTTCCTTCCCACAAGATTCCCCTTTAAACCTCGGCCATTGTCCCGTCTGGAACTCGCCTGCTGTCCCATGCGCTAGTGTGGATGGGTGTCTAATGCAATATTATTCGTTCATTAGATTTCAAGTTAATGTGACAAGAGAAGAATTTAGCTACATGCCCATTTTTTTTAACAAGAGTCACACTGCAAGAACCCACCGCAGATTTTCTGCTTTCTGATTTCGGATCATTTTTAGGTTGATTAATATTTCATGTGAACCATATCGTAACGCGTTCCTAATGTTGTGCAGTTTAGCACCATAAATCCGAAAGCCTTGAAAGCAATGAATGCCAAAATGTTATCTGAACTCACCAAATATCATATATTTATATGCATATATATATATATATATATATATATATATATATATATATATATATATATTGAGGTAATTGGGTAACATCCACTTTAGACAATCTACTAACAGTAGACTGTTAGTAGACTGTCTGCTTAATAACATTTTATTTTCATGGGTCCACAACATACAACATACTGACTAGTAAATGTATAATTATGTCAACTTCTACTAACCCTAAACCTACAGAGAGCTAGTAAACATGCGGTTGCAAATGAATGAGATTTAGCTTACATGTAGTTAACACGTAGGTACAAAATAGTAGAATGTCTAAAGTGGAACCATTAACTGTTTAACACTATTATTTTTAACTCTGATTTTCCTTATTTGACTTATCAGTTCAGTGATTTTCTACGGCTAAATTGCGTTGAAACGCGTACGTTTTGCAAATACAAAAAGCATCATACAGGCAATTCACGGCGCAGATAAAATGCAAAAACGATGTAACGTTAGGCAAAAGTGTTTAAATGTTAAAAGGTCCTGAAAGTGTACATTACAGGCAGCTTTATTAACCCAAACCCATCCGCATCTGTCTCGGGCCTCTTTATATGTCAGTGAAAGGGGTAAGGAGAGATGAAGACAGCCATAAATCGAGCCCTATCAACCCATCTCGGACTTCAAACGCACCGATTCGCTCTCTAAACGGGTCCAGCACAGAGCCCCGGGGTCCTCCTGAGCCCTAAAAACAACACTGGGAGCTATTTACACTCCGTCATACAGAGAGAGAGGGAGAGAAACAGAAAGAGAAAGAGACAGTGCACGTGTGTGTTTGCTCTCTTGCTAAATAGGCTTTATCTGAGAGAGTGGAAGCTTCCAGAGGTGCTGCTATCACCTCTCAAGTGGCTCTTTTGTTTAGGCACTGCAGGGCTGTTGTTTTCCTATTGCAGTGAAGTGGAAAAGTAAATTAGTCTTCCCTCCTGGCTGAAGGAGCGGTGTGAATGGTGTGTGTCGACAGGCAGGGTGTTGGACAGATTTGGGTGGGCTAATGGGCCGATTTGCTGTCTCTTTGGCAGGAGCTGATGCATACTGTCAGCCCTTATTGAGACGTGCTCGGCTTCAAAGAGCTGCATGGCACTGATGCATGGAGTCACTTTAATGCATCCTCCTTCGGCTGTTTTTTTGTGTTAGTCTGTATGCACTCTATTGGCTTGTTTGACGTTTATCTGTTTGAGAAACTTTGCATGCTTAAATGTTTGTGCGTGCATGGAAATATAAATACATTAATGCACAGAAACACTGAATGCTTAATGCATTCTATTCTGGATACTTTTTGTGTTAGTATGCATATGCATTTCATTGGCTTGTATATTTGACAGTCTTAGCAACCTCAAACGATGTTTGTGTATGCATGTTTAAGCGCAGCAATGCATGCTTTTTGTGTTAGCTTATATTGACTTGTATATTTGACATGTATCGTTTGAGCAAGCATGCAATGTTTGTTTTTAGAAATGTTTTTTGGAATGTATATCTGACACAAAAGTTTCAGCAAATTTGCATGCATACATTTTTGTTGCAGGCATGCGTGTGTAAATGTGGCAATGCATGGAGACACTAAATATTTAATGCATCCTCATCCCGGTGCTTTTTGTGTTAGCGCATCTACGCACTTTATTTCCTTGAACAAGTGAAATATGGCAGTTCGAGCAACTTTGCATGCATAAATATTTATGTGTTAACGCAGCAACGCATGACTGACATGCAAGTCTCATTTCACACCCTCACTATGTAACAGGTTTTTAAGATCTCATCTAATTTTCAAAAGCGGACCAAATCTTAGAGATCTCGGCAGATCCCAGTCCTCTCGGAATGTGGAATTCCAGACAGGAAAGAGGGATGGTGGAAGAGGAGAAAAAACGCTTGAGGGACATCTGGTGCTGATTTGGCCGGGGTGCTGCGGACACGGCCGGGCTGGCGTGTTTTGACTGGAATACCAGGAGGAAGTTGCCGTTGTTTGTTTTTGAATAAGTGAGGTCATTAATCGATGATCGTGAGGGAAGGAGCCTCGGTGCCAACTGAAAGAAAGTAGAAGCTCAAACTTGGGTTGACACCCACAGAGGGTGGAATGCAAACAGCAGGGTATCCTCGTCCCCCCCTTTAGATGAAAAATAAAACCCCTCGAGCTCAGCTAGTGAATGCACATCACAGGTCGTGAGGATGATGGTCTGCTGGCAAATTCTCTTCATGCAACGCTGAAAACAGGCTTGCTGCCATCAGCGTGTGTCGTCTGATTAACCTCGCAGACGTTTACAGAGAATGAAAAAGCAAAATCGACCTTGTTTACCTTCCTAATAAATCCATGCGTGCAAATTATTATAAAAATAAAAGAAATCGTAATCTTTCAAAAAAATGTTCTCCACCTAAATTGTTAAGTAAAAGCATCAAATTTCTATATATGTAATAAATTATTTAAAATGCACTGGTATTTAATTTAAATGAGTTTTATTTTCATCTAAATTGTTAAATGAATATAAAATATATATCTATATTAATATATAAAATATAGTAAAAATAAATATAATGTTACCAAAACATTCAACTGCTTTGCAAATGCTTTTTTGTGTTAAATATTTTAAATTCTAGAGATAAAATGCCTCTGTCAGGAAGTGAATGTGTGGTTTTGTTGATATTCACGGATTTTAGTCTTGTTTGTTTGCGCATGCTGTCTGTTGTTTTAGCACCCTATTGACTAAAGGAATTATGCAAATCAGGCAACAATGCAAACACACCCACAAAATTAGTGCTGAATGCAGTTAACATGACACAGTTAATAATCTTGCATTTGATCCTTATTTGCTGAACTGCTGCTGCAATGATAGAAACGGAAATAGAAAAGCAAGGCAGCCTTTCTATTATAAATGTAAATATACTTGACATATAAGCACAACATATTTTTTTCTTAAATACATATGTATGTGTTTTTTATAATAAATAATAATTATAGTAAACATATATATATATATATATATATATATATATATATATATATATATATATATATATACATCACATGCTATTTATTAATGCATTCTTGTGTATAATCACCCAGACATTTTTATTCATTGACCAACTGATTGATGGATAGATATTTTTTAGCTATTAAAATGAACTTTTTAGCACCTTGTTTTATTTGTCTTTGGGCAATTAGTGAATAAAATGCATGTTTTTGCACTTAAGTAACACGTGCTAAAGTGTTTATTGAATTTGCACCTTTTAGTTTGATCAGTTGCATGTTTTGACCTCACTACAAGTTGCATCTTCATCTCAGAAGCCCGTCTCTGCTCCGCGCCGCTCTGAAAGCATGGCACAGCCGCGATGCCCTGAGAGCCTGAACACACACAAACCACAAACCCGAGACGGCTGCCAAAGCAAACGAACTGCAAAGCCCGTTTGGAGAGGGAGACGGGCGGCAAATACGCTCTCCGAAATCAAGGCCATCAAACCTTTCAAAATAATAATTTTGCACGCTGTCTAGTTCCGCAGACCTCTTCATTGTTCCACCATGACATCTTCTCTGCAGAGCGGCGCGATGGTGGGCATGAAACCCCATACGCTGGCGTTCCTCCTCCGGGGCACACGGCGAGAGCTGAGGCTAATTGGTAAAGACAGATGTTTGATTTAGTGAGGTGTCGGCTGCGCTGCGCTCGCTGCAGTGATGTGTTTGCTTGCTGTGTTCCTTGAGTTTGGCTGTAGTTTATGGTTACTGTGCGTTCGGGTAAATGGAGAATGTGTGCTGGCGAAGAGCACGAGAGGAAGAGGCAGAGAACATGAAGGTCTGGGTTTTTACATTTTCTGAAGAGTGTTTGCCGTGCAAAACTTGAAACCACAATGATTAGGTGGTTCCTTACTGGCCCTCCTTCCAGGTTTTTATATTCAGGGACTTCCCTCAGTCTTCAAAATAAAGGTATTTCGTGGCATTGATGGTTCCACGAAGAACCTTTTTTCCATTAATCAAAAGCCTCTTTATGGAGTGGAAAAGGCTGATTATTGAAATGTTCTTCGCGCTAAGGCTCTGTTCACACTGGTGCATGTTCTTCATTTTAAAATGGCTTTTTAAAATGAAAAGGATCCTCGTCGACACAGCAACCGAAAACACATGTCACGTGAAACTAAAACAGAATCTGCGGCGTTTTCGAAAGCCTCAGTTTTCTGGGGTCGAGACAAAAATGGTTCTTGCAAAGGGGTCATATGTTGCGATTTTAGGTTCAAATAAAGCCCTAAAGTCTCAAAAACCAAAGATATTCCTTATAAAAGTTATGATTCGTCCACACTATGTTTAAACACGCCCCCACTTTTCTACGTCACAGAGTGGGTTTATTTTGTAACACTGCCCAAATGTTTCCGCAAAGAAAGAAGGCGGAGCTATTATTTTATCTGTAGTGTTGCTGCGGGCGCCATGTTCTGGAGACGCTGTGAAAGTAAAACTACATAGTTTGTGTTTTCAAAAGAGGACACGACTAGAAATCAGCGTTAAGTTGTGTTTATAACACTGTTCCAGAACACCTGTACACCAATGTTAGAGTGATTCCTGAACCTGGAGAGCAGTCTATGCTGACTCTATTCCAGTTCGGTTCAGTCCAGAAGTACTTGTTGTTATTTGTCATATTTAAAGGATTTGCCGCTGACTATTTAAATGCGAGCTCTGGGCAGTGAAGCAGTTGTTTGTGTTTCTCCGATCATGTCCGCCGACGTGATGTCAGGTCTACGAGACACAATGCAACTTTTAAAAAGACAGTATAAGTCATTATAACCAGTAATTATGCACGCGCTGGATGCATCGAACGCCTTGTTTATGAGTTAATGTTACATAACATAAACAAACAAACAAAAACAGGGTGTCTATATGCACTAAGTGCATTTACAGTAACTCTGCCCAATTCCATTCAGGCCATTTAGTTCAATTTGTTCAATTGTTTAATTGTTCAGTGATGTTCAATTTAGCCTTTTTCTAATCTCATATCACAAGAAATGCCAGGAAGTCTCATTTCAAGGGAAATAATCGGAAAGTAAAATGTTTGGGAAGCTGAAGAGAGGGATATATATAGGGATATATATATATATATTTTCTTTTTTCGGGCGAACTATTCCTTTAAATTCCTTTTATAATGCACTACAATACTCAGGTGCAGATTGCGTGAAGTGGTACAGACAGCAGATCATTTTGCTAAGAAATATTGCTAGGAAAATATGATATTTGCATTTAGACTAATTAGCGCAAATAGCCTTTGCCCCCTAAAAAAATTAAACATATTTTGAACGTCTAGAGACCATTTTGAAATGATGTTTTCTTCTCCTAATGGAAACAATCGCAAGGCATTCTCCGAACATCTCTCTGTTTGTAAATGAGAAGCTTCTCGGAAACGGTACGTGATGCAGAAATAAAAGTGAGGAGCTATCGTTCATGTCCGTAGCACAACGAAGTTTAAAAGGCGCTAAACCAGCATGGAAACGCTACTAGAAATACAATAAAAGTGGCGAAAAAACTATAAAAAACTATAAAAAAAACCTAAACTTGGCTTGTCTTGCAGGGTTTGCCGATGAATGAGGAGCTCCAGGGAAGATAGAGCTGGCGAGGAGAAGAAACAGACGCTTCTGAAGGCTTTTTAGCTTCTTCATCATCATCATCCTCACAGTCTGCAGGAACAACGTCTGCTGAGGTGAGCTTGCAGGTCCGTGAAGCACTTAATAATAACAAAAACTTAGTAATTGTTGGTTTGAATTTACATGATTCGCATCACTGCACCATGTCCTCCGGTTCCAAACCAGTCATACTTGTGTTAAATCAAATTCAGTCCAATTAAAGCGACAAACGTGACTCATTTAGTGATACCCGGCACAGGCGGGACCGTAGCAACAGCTCACCGAGAGAGAACGTCCTCAGAAACATCCTCAGATCTTCAGAAGGGAGGAGGAAAGGTGTGCGTGCGATTAACGAAGTGAGGGGCGACGTGACATTCATGATTTGCAAATCATTTCACACCATTAAAGCTCTGAAATATCTCTCTCTCTCTCTCTCTCTCTCTCTCTCTCTCTCTCTATATATATATATATATATATATATGACTTTCTGAAAAACGCAGTAGTCACTGCTTGAGTTTGTTCGTTTATCTGTTGCCCTGGTAATCATCTCATTATTATGTTGCCACTATTTTTATTTTAGTCATTTTTATTAATGAATTTATTTTATTTCTTACTGATATTTTCTTACAGTGAATTCAGGGAGGTCCTAAAACTGAATTTGCTCTCATTTTTTTAAAAGTGCCGGGGGTTAACACCCAATGCAGTAATATGTTTAGCTTTATTCCAAACTTCATTAGTTTATTTGATTTAATTGAATTTTGTTTAATTTTATTTTATTGTAACGCCATACTCCGGGCCGACTTTTTGTGATGAATTCATATTTTAGTAGGTAATATTTTGTTGTTCGAGAGTGAATCCTGGGAGGTCCTGAAATTAAATTTGCTGCCGTCTGTGTTTTTCCATATTTTTGTTCCCTGAAATGTGTCAGCGTTAACACCCAGTGCAGTAATGTTTTTTTTTCCCCCCAAAACCTTTAGTTTGAATTAAATCTCGTCCCTCCGTAACAAAGCAGGGCTAGCAAAAATATATATATTTTTATTTTTATTTCTTTCATACTTATCTCTCTGCTGGACTGATTTTGATGCTGTTACTGGATAATAAGGCTATTTAAATATACATAAAAAAATTTCATCATATTTTTATTTTATTTTATCATTATTTTAAGACCTGAGTTTAAATGTGACACTGTTAATTAAAAAAAAAAACAAATCATCATATTATTATTTTTGTATTATTATTATTATTTTATTTTATCATTATTTTAAGACCTGAGTTTAAATGTGGCACTGTTAATTTCAAAAAACAAAAATCATCATATTATGTTTTTTAAATTATTATTATATTTTATCATTATTTTAAGACCTGAGTTTAAATGTGACACTTTTAATAAAAAAAAAAATATATTTTTTTATTATTATTATTTTATTTTATCATTATTTTAAGACCTGAGTTTAAATGTGACACTTTTAATAAAAAAAATCATATTATTATTTTCTTTTAATTATTATTTTATTTTATCATTATTTTAAGACCTGAGTTTAAATGTGACACTTTTAATTAAAAAAATCATGTATTTATTATTATTATTATTATTATTATTATTATTATTATTATTATTATTATTATTATTATTATTTTATTTTATCATTATTTTAAGACCTGAGTTTAAATGTGACACTTTTAATAAAAAAATCATATTATTATTTTATTTTAATTATTATTTTTTTATCATTATTTTAAGACCTGACTTTAAATGTGACACTTTTAATAAAAAATCAAATCATATTATTTTTTTTTTAATTATTATTTTATTTTATCGTTATTTTAAGACCTGAGTTTAAATGTGACACTGTTAATAATGTTTTTTTTGTGTGTTTTATTCATGACCTTGTTTACTTTTTAAAATATGTGTCTCGGCTGCTCGTCTGTTTTCTCTGTCAGCCGCTCCAATATCTTCCCCGTCCTCTCCAGCAGCTCTTCTTATCTGCAGTAATGAAGCCGTGGTCCGGAGGGGCAAGCTCTCACAGGCCTGACCTCCAGCGATCCCTCCTCACCTCATCAAGCTCTCACTCATCTGGAGCAACAGCCGCCCCTGGCCAGCGCAGGTGAACTGCTTAAATCAGCTTTAACAGACCGATGACTAACCAGCCCAGATGAATGGTGTGGGAAAGTGAGAGGACGTGACATTTATAGGCTCAAAGGCTGGAGCGCTCCAGAAAGAAAACAGAAAGAGGAGGAGGAGGAGAAAAAACTGAGCGCGTCGGGAGAAGTGAAGGGAACAATCTGAACCTGTGGGCGTACTCTTTTTCGTAAAAGTTATTAAACAAAAGTTATGCAATTCTTTGCGAAAATATTGAGACGCTCAGATTATCTGGTCTTAAAGGCAAACGTGAAAGACCTTTGATTGCAGACTTTCATGCACTGGCAAAAGTGTTCTGCATATAAAAGCTAAATGATTTTATTTTTGGAAAAGTTTGTTTGTTTGCATAACATTCTACATATCTATAGAAACTACATTTTACATCATGGGACGCAAAAAAAAAAGCTTTCTTTGTATTTGATCTAATAATTCAGACTTTTTCATTCGCGTTTGTTAAAAAATAGAATCGCAAGAAATGAGATTCAGTCAAAATCCATTTATCCCATGGTGGAAACAAACTTCTATAACACCTAAATCCGCCAGCATAAACATACACATAATGAAATACTGATCTAGTCTGGTTCCTCGTCGCTGTTGCTTTTGGCTTTTCGTTCGGGGCGCTACGAGGCACTGCTTTCTGTTCTTTCTGTCTTTATCTTTATTCTTCCTTTTTCGTTTCTATTTTTAGGCTGTTTTCTAAGCTGAGTGCTGAACCAATAAATGACACGGACGCAATGAAGCCGACAGACACCGGGTTATGCTGGACTCGTGTGTTCGTCCTGTGAGTGTCTGCTGGTTTCAATGGGAAATGCATCCAAGCATATGAGAGCGATCTGTATTTCTATACTCATCAGGCGTTTCTAAAAAGCATGTATACGTGCATCACGCTGTTGAACTTCTAGAGCGGCTGCTACTGATGATCTTCTTCCTCAGCTACTCTCTACTCTGCTAATTTATTGACAGCCTTTAAAAATATTTACCCGTACACTTCCTCTTCCCAGCGGGCGCCCGGCCCATAATCCTCCTGCCCCTTTATTAGATCATTTGTCAAAAGCCAGAGCTCTTTACTCGTCTTCTCTTTCTCTCCGACCCCTCCTCCCTGTTCCTGTGAGAGATGCGTTGCGTAGCGGCGGTTTAACTCCTGCCTCCTTCTTCTTTTCAAAGAAACATTTACAGCTGATTAGTCTGCGCCGTAAAGACGGAGCCGGTCCTGAGAGGAACACGCCGAAACATTTCTAGACGCTCGACTTTATGAGAAACACATGGAAAGCGAGAAAGACAGACGGAGAGATTGTCGCAAACATTACGAATATTGGAAAAAAAAAAAAAAAAAACAAATCTGGGGTTTTGCTAAAAAAACGTAATAAGCCGGCTAACTAGATGGCATCGTCAGGTAAATTGGTTTGCCTTCAAAAAAGAAAGAAAGAAAATGTGGTCTTTGTGAATGACTGTGTAAGTAAATAACTAACTTACTAAAATATTATTCTACATTTTTTATAAATATGAAAATTAAATAATTCATAATGTTCTTACCCAACTAGCATAAAGGGAAATATATTTTGTTAAGGTTCAATCAAAAATAAATTATTTTCACAACTTTTTTACAGTATATATATATATATATATATATATATATATATATATATATATATATATATATATATATATATATATATATATATATATATATATATACTGTAAAAAATGACTGTGATTTTAACAGTGCTACAATAAAAACCTGTTAAATGGTTAACAGTAAATTCCTGTAAAATGAATTATTTAAAGCTGCTTTGTGATGAGCTTTGGTTCATTACATGACTTTCTTATCAGTGTACACCAAAGATACAAAACAGATTTCGGTACTTTATTTGTCGGTATATTAACATTATATCAGTTAATGAAATTACGATATTTAACCGTAAATTTAAGTTAAACCCATAAACCTAAAATGTTGTTACCGCTTTTTTTACGGTACAATTCCAACAACCACAGCTGTTTTTCATCGTAAAGATTGCCATTTTTTTTACAGTGTATATATTTTTACATACAAATAATAATAATAATGCAAACACATGGATAGAGAGAGACTACAAACATTATGACCGACCAACCAACGATTAAAGAGGTGCTCAGATGGATCACACAAACGTTTATGCGAGCGCCCTCTTAAGGCAGCAAGGCAGCTTACTAGGTTTTGGAACAAAACCACGGTTTCATTTGTCCAAGATACCACAGTAAACACAGCAAAGCGTGAGCGCGACACACGACATCTAATCCACACGGACGTTCTCGACGCCCTCCATGTTCATCCGTCTGGCAAACAGTGCGGAGACTTTCCCTCTCTGTCTGAGAGCTGAATGTGGAAAAGCTCATTGATATGCAGGAGCACGCGGCTCAGACAGGGAGTGCTGTTATTATTGGGGTGCGTGGAGAGGAGGCCTGGCACGGTCTTCTACACACCAGAGGCTCTGCGCATGTCCACGACCCTCACACACACACACACACACACACACACACGCCTCGGCCGCAGGTATGTCCCCGGCCCGGTGGGTAACCCCTGCCCGGCCAAAGAGCTGTCAGAAGCCCTCTGCTCTCCCGTCAGACTAACTAGAGTGGAAAAGGCCTGAGCGGCCGTCGAGGCGCGGGGGGTTGAACGGCTCTGCGTTTCAGGCTTCAGGCGGCCTTTATTAGCCGATTACAGATACGCCACTGCAGTGGAAAGAGCGCTTTTGAATTACGATTTCGTCTTGATGAGGGAAAATTGGTGCGGGCGTGCATCATCCGCTCGGGTATCGTATTTGATGGAAATGTCTGCTGTTGGTTTTCCCGTTTTGGGGATACAAAATGGTCTGGAAAGCTTTAGCGACTGGACTACGTTACCCACAATGCACCGAGATCCAGAGGACGGCGATGCTTCGCAAGCGCGCATTTCTAGTTGAGATGACGTACGTTTTGACTAATGAGGATTTAGAGAAAGCAGGAACTAAGAAAGAGGGCAAAATGATGTTTGACGTCTCTTTTCCAACCCTCTGTTTCAAATTTTGGAAACTTAGAGAAATGTGCGCTAATGTGCTGTCGAATGATTAACAGCAATCAATCGCGTCCAAAACAAAAGATTTTGTTTTACTCAATACAAAAAAAACAACAACTATCAAATGTGTGTGTATTGTGTATATTTATTATGTATATATAAGTACACAGTCATACAGTATATATTTAGGAAAGATTTACACGCATATATTTAAGATTTATATAATTTATATTACATATAAATAGATTTAACATACAGATATAATATTTTCAAAAGTGTATACAAGCATGTGTATGTATTTATATATATGCAATAAATATGAACAGTACATACACATATATTATGCAAATTAAAACTTTTATGTAGGATATGATTTTTCTTTTGAGAGCACTACTATATTATACACTGAATAAAAAAAAATTAAAAAAAAAAAAAAAAAAAAATATATATATATATATATATATATATATATATATATATATATATATATAAACTAAATATATAAAACTAAATATTTCAACAAAATAAGTCAACAACATGAAACATGAACTTTATTCAATTTACAGCTTTCTGTTCTGGAAATGTTTGCCTATTAAATTATGTAGAGGCTCATTTGCATATACCGCAGTTAAACTAAAATATGTAGGAAACGCAATATTGGAAAAGGAAGAATAATTAAAGAATACGTTTCCACATGAAGAAACTACAGCTGATATATTTCTAAAATATATTTATACGCACAGTACTATATTTTATCACACGTGAATATAACATTTAAAGGCATTGTGATGTAAAAGTAAATATACTGTCACATGTCAATTTCTTTTGTGCAGTATTATTCAATTTATTGCAATATAATAAAGCAGTATATTATAATGTATATTTTCAATATCTAATATACTGATCGTTGACATACACCAGTGACGTTCTGGTCAAATATGATACATATGTCTTTTTAGTAGTCTGTGGGGGTTTTGTCTATTATTATGTCGTAAACATTAGTAAGAATTAAGTATTAATTGCAAATGAGAAATGGAAACTGAGTCTGTAGTAATGAGTGCATTCTGGAGCAAATAACTGTGGTTTAATGACCACAAATATGTTAAAATTTGCCATAATAACGGACAAATTGGCTCTGCACTTGAGTGATCCAGGTGCATTCAGAGGAAATAAGGCGCAGAAAGCCTCTGGTTTTCAAAGCGTCTGCTGTGAAATGCACATGGCCCTCTATATTTTGATGGACTGCTTCTTGAAACCTAATCAAGATATGCTTTCCCCTCCCCGAACGCACTACGAGGCTTATTATTTTAACCCCGAATGCGCTGTATGATGTCTGTACCGTATCTGCCGGCCAAGATTTCTCAGCTTCCTGCTTAAGCTTTGAAAAAAAAAATCGACATTCCTCTGGGCTCCCGATTTTGGGCTGAAGAGTCAGGATGGGACACGGCCAGTACAAACACCACGATGCCTGGCCAATTAGACATGCTAAATGCGTTTGATTCAGCGTCCTGTGAACCCTGATGTGTTCAGTTAAACACGCCTCATCTCAGCCAGCCCGTTCGAGCTGATTAAGCCCAACGCTTCGATGGGTTCTCCTGAAAGTCGTTTTCGCTTGATGATATGGCGTTTTAGGCTCACTCACATGAGGTTTTCTTGTATAATTTGACACATATGAGAGTGAAACAGGACGATCATCGAGCCCGAACTCCATTTTATCTGCTTAGCTTTTAACTTGTAGCCGCTGCTGATGAATACAATCATTTAGTGCTAAAAATTATTTCTATATTTGCAGCTACATTCACCCAAAGCCCTGAATTTTGATTAAATAACTTCTTTTTTTTTTTGCATGCAACATGTAAGTCACGTCAATGTTGTTATATTGCAGTAGTTGTTTCAAAGCCGTTTTTGCACGGTGATAGCAATTAAAGTCTTCAATTAAAGTCAATCAATGCTTTTGAAAGAAGTTCCTTGTGTTCAACAAAAAAAAACACAGTAAAAACAGTAACATTGGGAAACTTTCAAATGCTTTCTGTTTGAATGTATTGCAACTTCTTTGATGCAAAGCTGGATTTTCAGCATCATTGCTTCAGTCTTCAGTGTCAAGCGAGCTATAATTTACTACCTACTTACTTTTAGCCTGCTTGGCGTCTTTATATTATAGATGTTTCATGTTTTGCAAATAGGTCTGATATCGTGGTGCATTACATTTCAGGTAATTGTGTAAAAAAAATGCCATTGAGATTAACTGGGAAGTTCTTTAAAGGTATATTAAACTTCAATAGAAAAGTGAAATCATAAAAGGTGTTTTATCTCTGGAACAACACGCGCGGCAGGACCAGGAACATGCCTGAGAAAGCGCACGAGGTCAGTTTCGGTTTCGTGTTGACTTCGAGCTAAACTCGATTTGAAGGGCAAATGTAGTGGCGATTAAATTGAGATAAATGGCTGTACTTTTTCTGAGCGTGTGCTCAGACGCGGGTCTAAGAGAGTGAAATTGTTTATTACGGCTTGAGAGCGCGAGAGGACGCGTATGGATCCGCGCCACTGTGTTGAAAGACACTTTAAAGTATTTGAAAGAGTGTACTAACAGATTAGAGCACTCCTTGATCTAATGAAAATCCATATTGCAAAACATTTAGCCATGAGAGAGGCATGCGTAATCTAATAAGACACGTAACGCGATTTCTGAATTACTGGTAGAGCAAATAGATAATGGAGATGAACTATGTGGGCCTTATTTGATAATGTCAAATATAATGAAAAATTCACCCATGCATATTCGCATATATATTATCGTATTAGAAATATAAACACGCACTGGCGTTGGCACTGACTTGGGTTTTAGAGCGTGGCATGCACTGTAATAAATTACACAGCCACAGTCGTACTTTACATACCGCTGCACAAACTAATGGTCGCTCAGATGTGCACGTCAATGTTAAACCAATCAGTCGTTCCTGAAGGCACAGGAAATAGACTTTATTAGCACTCACCTCCTCTCCTAAGACAACTTTTAGCTCTCATCCACACAATTAGACTAAGTGGCCTGTCACTGACCATTTCGATTCATATTCATTGTCCGAAAACGCCTGCGTTTGGCTCTGCGTTTATCATTAACCGCTCCTAAAAGATGGCAGTCAGACGAAACACACAACTTAACGCGCATGAAACGTATTTTTAAGCTGGCCCTTTTGAAGAATACAGCACATGGCGAGGCATGTTTTGACGCTGGGATGCTGGTTTGAGCTGGTCTACGCTGGTTCTTGTTGAACCAGACCAGCTTAAACCAGCTCAAGCCAGTTTCAAAACCTACCTAGACAGCATACGCTGGCTTTAGCACAGGTCTCTTACAAAAGGTACTGTGGTAGCGATGGGCCTATATCGAAAGCTGCTCATTTTATTAGCCTGCATGCTCATTAAACATGGTATCGCCACCATACCTAGGTGCACAATGCAGAAAAAGTAAGATTTTGTGAATTTTTTTGTGTGCAAAAAACGTTCTGCTAAAGCATTCAAAATTGAGGGAACGTTCAAACATGATGGGAATTGCTTTTGAATTCTCTAAAACATCTTTGAGGACAGTCTTACTAAAGCATTTCTATAAAAAGCTTCCATGAACAATATATAAATACAGCTTTAGCGCTAACGTTGTGAGGCTATTATTAAAGTCCAGATGGACGTTCTGCGTTATCTAGGCTGGTAGCGTGCTCTTCTTGGTATATTTGGTATTCCTTTCAAATAACCATGCATTTTATTTTATCGTTTTTCTTAGTGTGTCGGGATGTATAACTAAAGCACTAAAAATGCTGTTTGTCTAATTTAAGTTTAGCTCCAAATGTGGTCGTTTAACCGTTTGTTAAAACGCAGTATGAGTCGCCATCTAGTGGTCACTGTCCGGAACAGCATCTCACCGAGGTGTAATGTTTAAGCCTCCCTCTAGGCGGCGGTATATAAAAAACAAACGCTAACTTCCCGCTGACGCTCTTCGCTCAAGCTCCTCGATTGTTTATAGTGTCGCGATTTAGCTTCAGCTCAAGTTCTGTCAGTAAAACCGTTTGAATCGTATTTTCAGTATGGGATGCGACGGGGGAACCATTCCTAAAAGACACGAGCTGGTTAAAGGACCGAAAAAGGTTGAAAAGGTGAAGGCATTGCGCTAAAAACGCGGTTTTTGTCATACATTTGTATGGAATTAGCATGTAGCGTCTTAGCATGTAAACGGCTAGCGAGTTTCTGTTTTGTTGAACGTGTCTTAAATACAACTTTATTTTCTGGACATAAACATGCTGTAGTACTGAAACTCACGAACCATAGTAGATTACTACAGTGGTGTTTAAATCATGGCACACGGATTTCAGAGTATCACAGTATTACCAACTTTACGCTTTAGTACTATGGTGTTTCTCGAAGTTACGTTATATTTATTACAGTATTAGCGTGAGAGATAACGAAACAGCACCACCCTAAATATCAAACTGCTACTAGGATTTCTCTATTTTCGCATTTTATGGATATACAAATAGTAAACACGATATAAATGTTACGAGCTTACACGCAAAAAGAATAATGCACGCCACTACATTAGTGTTGAATATTTTAACGATCAATTACAATATTTAAAGTGTTCAATTTTAACCTAGTATCTTTAACATAGGGAATTGAATTCTGTAAACTTTCGAGCTTTTTTTTTTTTTTTAGCTCACGAGCTTCAGGACAGTCCTTATCGATGGCTTTTTGTAAAAGGAGCTGATGTTTTTCTCAGCAGCAATTATTTGAACGCATTCAGTATTTTACGTAGGTCCCTCGTGAACCAGACATTCATCGTTAAGGTTCATAATTCTTAACTTTATTGTTCTGCAGGTCGATAAAATCGCGGAACTTGCTGCCAAATGGAAGCACTGTGCGTTGAGTCAGGAGAAGCTGAAGAGACCCATAGTCGCCTGTGAGCTGGGCAGGTACTTCGCTAAATAATGTTTATGTTTTTGCTTAGAAACGTGATGTATAGCGAGCTAAAGCAGTTGTTGTTCATTTATTTAATAGGTGAGCATATGATAAGCAGGATCGGTGCAATATAAATACAGTCAGGTGGTCATTATCACAGAATCAAAGCCTTCGGGCTGAAATGGGACGATAATGACTTTCTGTCTCACGTAACCTCTATTCGTAACAACCAACCATAACTGAAATGGTGGTGTGACAAAGTGTTGACCCCCATGTTTGTCACACTTTAATCATCAAGCAAATTTAAATATTAATCAAAGGTAACGCAAGTAAACACAACATGCGGTTTTATTATTATTAAGGGCAAACTAAATCCTTAAATAAGACCTGCCTGATCCTCAAAAGCCGAACGTTATGCTGAGATCCAGTGAAAGTCAAAGACGAATTAGAAAGAAAGCAATTGAGATCTGTAAGCCGTTTCCCGGCGAACCACAGCGAGAGCCGTTATCGACAAACGGCGAAAACATGGACACACTTTCCCAGGTGTGGCCGACTGAGCGAAATCAACCCAAGCAGCGACGACTCATCCAAGAGGTCTTAAAAGACCCCTCAACAGCATCCAAAGAGCTACAAGCCTCACCTGCCTCAGTTAAGGACAGTGTTCATGACCCCACTAATAAGAGACCGGGCAGAAATGGCCTGAGTTTAAGATGAAAACCGCTGCAAAATAAAACAAAAACAAAAGCTCGTCTTCCAAGAATCTTTGACGATCACCAAGACTTTCGGGAAAATACTCTGTGGACTGATGAGACAAAAGTTGATGTTTTGGAAGGTGTGTGTCTTATTACATCCGGCGTAAAAGTAACATAAAAAGAACATTATACCGACATAAAAATATGGTGGAGGTGGTAGTGTGATGGTCTGGGGCTGTTTTGCTGCTTTAGGACCTGGAAGACTTGCTGTGATAAATGGAGCCACGAATTCTGCCAAAAAATCCTGAAGGACAATGTCCAGCCGTCTTGTCTTGACCTCAAGCTAAAGCAAACTTGGACAGTGATTCGAAACACACCAGCAAGTGGCCTGACCTGAATCCTGTTGAGATGCTGGGACATGACCTTTAAAGGCGGTTCATGCAAAAAAAAACCTCTAATGTGGTTGAATCGCACCGATTTGTTGCTGCTAAGGGCAGACTAAGCAGTTATTAGGTTTAGGGAGCAGGCACTTCTTCACACAGGGCCATGTGGGTTTCAATGTAGTTCTCCTTCATAATACAAATTCAATAACTGCGTGTTTAATGTTTAAATTTGTTTGATGATAACGTTAGTGTGGACCGACACTTTTTCACACCACTGTAAGATCAGACTAAGCACCATGCATGGAAAAAGCTCAAGGTTTTAATACAATATTAATATCAATGACCATATTTAGTATGTGTCTGCAATATTTCTGCCAAAGCGATGATACTATAGGGTTAATATTTAGTGAAGCTGTGGTGAATTTTGCAGCATCTGCTCAATTGTCTTTTTTCTTCCACCAGACTGTATAATAAAGATGCGATCATTGAGTACTTGTTGGATAAATCAGCAGAGAGGCCGAATACCGAGGTTGTTGCACACATCCGTAGCATCAAGGTCAGTAGACACTGACAGCATCTGGTTATATGCTTGCATATGATGTTTAAACTGTATCACTATTTAATTATTGACTACGTTTACATGCGATGCAGGTTTATGTGATTTTTGGCAAAATTGCAATTAAGCTTTATTTTTTTATTTTTTTAATCTTTAGATGTCATTTTTGTCATTTTAAATGTGCAGTGTTTAATATTTTCTGGTCAACAAATAATGACAATCATATATAGTTACAGTAATTATGGAAGGAACACGCTAAAATGTAATGCAATGTAACAGTATTTTCTGTTCAATATATTCTATTAAGGATCTCCATGAAGCCCATAAAGCTAATTAATTGTAATTTTAATCATCACAGATCTTTGCCACTATCATTCAGAACACATTTGTCAGCAAAAAGTCAACAAATATTGAATAATTATATTTTTATTAACTTTAATTTTTTACCTATGTGTATATATACTAGTTAAATATAATACTAAATGATATATGTATGTATGTAGATATATATATATATATATATATATATATATATATATATATATATATATATATATATATATATATATATATATATAATATTTTGTCAGCAAAAAGTCATTAAAATGTAATAATGCAAAGTGATTATTTATATGATAGAATTTTATTTTACCCATATTTTGAAACATTAAAGTACACATTTTACTTGCATTTAATATGGTTTATTTGCATATTTAATAACGCAGAAGATCTTGTCTTTGACCCACATGTAGTTTTTATTAGTTTGTTTCAGTTTTAGCTATTGCAGTACACCCCAAATGTTGCCTTGACAACTAGATAAATATTGATTTTGCATAATTTTTTACCAAAAATATTTTTTGAGCAAGTGCATAAGCGGCCAGTGTTTGCAACTGTGTCTTTAGTTTATCCCAGTTCACATGGTTGAAATAATGTTTAAGAAGCATAATTAGCTCTTCAGGTTAAAATAATTTCTTAGTATGAAATTCTAATGGCGTAAGAATTTGCAGGGTTTGATGTCATATGAGTTAACCATTGCTAGCACGATTTATTGTAATGCTTTTTCCCCTCAGTTGGTCAGAACAAAAATGGCAGACTCGTTACTTTTTGGTCAGATGACAGTGTATGCAAGCAAGTCTTAGTTTTTTAGTTAAATCTGAAGCCTGGTGTGTTTGACAGGACGTGAAGGAGCTTCACCTGACGGATAACCCAGCGTGGGAGGGTGAGAGGCGCAACATTAAAGGGGACTGCTATGAAGATGTGCACTGCGCCATGTTCATCTGTCCTGTGGTTGGACTGGAGATGAACGGAAAACACAAGTAAGACCACATGTCGTTCAGCTCATGCAGCACCTTCAACCACAGCACAAATGAATCATACAAGCAAAGGTCGTGGGTAAAGAAAAAGCATGTCTTCTTGCCATGCATTCCTCCATCTCAATGTAATGAATCAGCTTCAAGAAAGCTAATCGTTGGTGGATTCTTCTTCTTCTTCTAAAAAAAAAAAAGAGTACTCTATACTATGTCACTATACATTTCAGTGATGTAGAAATATCACCCAACCAGGATAAACATATCATAACACACTTCTACTACTTCTGTTTTTACTTTTAGTTCTACTAGTTTTCTTTTATTTTTCTCTATTTTCATTTTTCCTCACGTTTTTCTTTCAAATCAAGCCAGTTTGCTTGCTCTTCCAATTAGTATTTGGACTGCTAGAATAATAATTGCAGTAAAAATATTGTTTATTGTCATAAAAAAAATGCTGTTCTACTGGAGCTTTTCCTCTAAACCTACTTGATGACATTTTGCACAGTTTGTTCAAGGCATAGTTCAACCAAAAATGAACATTGTGTCTTCATGTACTCCGCCCCGAATAGTTCCAAACCTGTATGAATTTCTTTGTTCTGACGAATATGTGGAAAGATATTTTGAAAAACGTCTGTTTTGGTCACCGCTGACTTCCATAGAAGGGGAAAAAAATATATATTCTATAGAAGGGATTGGTGACCCAAATCTGCCTGATTACAAACTTTATTCAAAATATCTTCTTTTGTGTTTGGTGGACAAAGAAATTCATACAGGTCTGGAACAGCTTGATGGCAATTTTCATTTTTGAGTAACTATTCCTTTAATAGTAGTTGACTAATTTATGCTAAATCATAAATTAACAAATGTGAATGCGTGTGTGTGTGTGTATATATATATATATATATATATATATATATATATATATATATATATATATATATATATATATATATATATATATATATATATATATATATATATATATAATACTAAATGTTTTATAAATATATGTATATGTGTGTATTTGTGTGTATATGTATGTACATATGTGTGTGTGTGTAATTGTTTATCTAATCTAAAAATTTATCTAATAACTTTTTAAGATGTGATTAACATAGCTGCTGTATTTTGCTGGAAATGGATTTTCCCTTCATACTACCAAGTGGAAAATATGCATTAATTTTTCCACAAAGTTGCTCTTGATTATTTTTGCTCTTTGCATGAGGTTCCTGTGGTTGTAATCACGGCTCTTTTCTCCTAAGGTTTCTGTACCTGCAAACCTGTGGCTGCGTTTTCTCCGAACGAGCTCTCCGAGAGGTGAAGACTGAAATCTGCCACAAGGTAGGGGAAACCTGAATCATTCACGTTTCTGTGGTCTGTTATCAATCACTTCACTTTTAGTCTTTGCACAGGTGTTTATTATAGCAGGTGTATGTTAATAATGTTCCTGAAACCTTAGACCATAAATGAACAAAGGCATAATGTAGTTCATTGTTTACTTTATGAAAATCCTAGTTAAATGTCGATCAAAGGTCAGAGATAAAGGTTTTCAATAGCTCTTAATGTGTCTTAATTTAACCTTCAGTTTTGCATAAATCATTTTTGATATATATCTGTCCTGCTATGCAGTGTTCATTTTTTGGTAGAGTTTTTGTCTGTAATATGTTTATGCCAATGCACATTTACAGCCTAAACAAACCTTAAAAAATATATAATATTTCTAATTTGCAGCACAGAAATAAGTTACATTGTAGAATAATTTACAGTACAAAGCAGCTATTTTAGCAGTTTTACTGTATATGTGATTTAAATTACAATAAAACAAGTAAACAAATGTAAAAGCCTAATTGAGTGGTATATTAATGGATCAAAAGTTTAACAAACGATCAGATTTCTATATTCAAGTTACAGTTTCTGTTTGGGAGTGTTATCAAAATACAGTATACACACTTTCAGGTGCTTTATTAGTAACACTTAATACAATAAGGTTTATTGGTTAACATAAGTTGAACTAATGAATACTTCTTCAGCATTTATTAATGTAAATGCATTTAATGCATTATTTTGTGGTTGTTAACATTAGTTAAATGCACCATGATCTAACATGAACTAACCAGGAGCGATTGTATTTGTATTAACTAACCTAAGTACTGCAATAAATGTATTCTTCGTTGTTTATGTTAGATAATACCTTAACTAATGTTAACAAATGACAGCTTATTATAAAGTGTTACCTCTTTATTTCTGAAAGGTTGGTGTTGTAGTCTGGCACATATCTGGTTTGACTAAAGTGCAGGTGTAGATGAGAAGTCATTATCGCGGGTGAAGTTAAGTGCTGAGTTGAGCAGTCAGCTGCTCTGGTTGTGTTTTTCTTTGTCCAGGTGATTTGTCACCTTTCTCGTAATGCGTGCTCTTTCTGCTGTGTTTACGCTTGTGATTGGACGGAGTTGGGCCGTGGCTAATGAGCTCGACTTGTCTTTCACTCTCAGTAGTGAATCATTAACCTCCCGGTCCCTTGCCTCGGTCTAATTGGTTTCAGGCTCTGCTAGCTGCTGTTTCTCTGTGGCATTTGTCTCAATTAATCCGAGCATTAAGGTGGAAATAGGCTAACTGCATCCCTGCAGTCCGTCTTCTCTAAACAGGCATACACGTCGGTGGTCGGTGCATGGCGTGCTGTGCCTCGACAAGCGTTCAGCTGGATTTGAATATAGAATATAAACCTCCGAGGGTTATCCATTTGCAAGCAAATTTTTAACTATTCTCGGTGCAGTTAATCATAACCTGTGGTTATGTATTGCGTTACATGTGTCTGGTTTTGAATAGGCATTTGTCATCGTCTTTAACAAGGCTTCAACCTTTTATTATTTATTTTAGTTTTTAGCAGAGCTCATTTGAGGATCGAGGTCAAAAAAAAAAAAGTTAAAATGCATGTATCTTTCACATGCATTCATATTAAGTTAAATTAGAATTACTAGTGGCATGTTTTTTCACCAAAATTTTATTTCTGATTTCACATGCTTTTATGAATATGACTTACAACCTTTTAATGTATATAATAGCGTTTATGCAAGTACAGACTTTTACGTTTGAGTAGTTGAGTACTTGGTCACCTGCTTTCTGTGAAAATGATCATAAAGTCAGAATGTTTAATAAAATATTAGCACATCTCTTCTGAAGAAACA
Source organism: Puntigrus tetrazona (assembly GCF_018831695.1). Classification (NCBI taxonomy): domain Eukaryota; kingdom Metazoa; phylum Chordata; class Actinopteri; order Cypriniformes; family Cyprinidae; genus Puntigrus; species Puntigrus tetrazona. Next base: position 27,059,415 of record NC_056704.1, read on the forward strand.
CAAACTGAGACATCATTTATAAATAATGCATGGTAGTATATACCATCAGCTGTAGTACCACTTTGTGGCGATTATGCGTCTATTAGTGGTCATGATGTAAGTGTTTATGGCTATATGTTCTTTTGTCAGCATCCAAAAAAAAAAAAGACATTGTTAGAAGATAATTTTTTTTCTTATCCAAATTGCTAAATAGGCACATTTGTGAAGGACAATGGAAATGAAAGCGCTTGATTTGTTTGGGTGGGGTTTTTATCAGTTCAATGCAGTATTAAAAACAAAAATGACTAGCAGATGTTCATGTGTACATAATTTGCATGAACATTTACATATTGAAAATATATGGCTTACATTATGAAAGCATTACAGTGGCATGCCATAATGATGCTCGCTAAATTAAACTAATGATGGGCTCGGTGACAATATCTGTCAATTACGGTGTACATCACAGTACAGTGCCTGTAGTATAGTGTAGTATTTGTTGTATCTCAGATTTCGCCGAGGATTTCAATGCCTTTATTCTTTAGGTATTCACTTCATACAGTGCATTATGCAGCAGTTAATAAATAAAAATAAATATAAATTACGATTACTATTAAAAGCACAACGGTTATTACTCATTACATAACAATGAGTGTTCACAGGTTTTCAACGATTATACATCACGAGCTGCATTTGAATATTGACACACAAAAATTGCACCGTAAAGCAGAAAATATTCCAGCGAGATTTCTTCCTTCATGTCTACTGTGTCCTTGTGAGATGGTACTTTGACGTCAAGAGAAAACGGTGTTTTCTCCAATATATATATATATATATATATATATATATATATATGTCTTGAGTGCATGCAGAAGTTGAAAAGCCCGTACATGGTGTGAATTTCACTTCCTTTGTGGCTTTTCGTGGAAGCTTGTTTAGAAACATTCCCCTGGTTTTAAAACGAGCGTGCTGTTGATGATTTCGATCTCTGTGGTTAGACGCCACGATGCTTGTATAGGAACCATAGCGTGCTGGAGAACTTTATGCCGGTGCCACAGTTCTAGACAATCCAGGGCTTCCGGGAAGTTTGCAGTCTCAAATTTATTCGCAAACATGCTCTCTTTTTCGATGAGCCACGGTAAGTCGCCAATGCCGTAAACGCAGATATCCCTGATGTATTGTCCTGTACAAACAAACAAACAATGCTTTTGGTATCCATAGACACAAGACTGTAGTGCTATGTTTACATGAAAACACAGATTGTCTCTGGGAAGATCTAATGACTGTGTAAAGGCTTTAATTGGCTCAGACTTAAATAAATGCAATATCAAGCTTTCTAATAACAGGGTCTCTTGGGACTTTAAAAAACCCTAATTCTCCCTCTTAATCAGAGCAGAAAAATGTAAATGCAAAGTCGTTCTATTAAATTTTACATGCACAGTATTTTTGTTTTATTTTCCAGAACGAACATGTCAAGTCTTTAAATCAAGATACATTCACTTTGAGATGTAAACTGAACATATTCGGTCTTGTTTTCTGAGAAATTGAGAGTTTATACTTAAAACAAGGAGAGACACCCACACAGCCCTGTCAGTGGGGTATGAAACTTTTCTTATGTCATTAGCAGATTGTTATTCTTGTTTTGTTTTATATTGGTCATTTTCTATAAATAAATTTTATATATATATATATATACACTAAGCAATGCTAATTCAAGACATTTACCTTTGTAGAATATATAAATGTATAAGAATATATAAATTGTTCCATTCAATTTTCTTTACTTGTGTGTGTATATGTATATTAGGGATGCACCGATACCACTTTTTTGGAATCGAATAGTACTTGCATTTCAGTACTCGCCGATACCGATGCAGTACTTAATAAAAACATGATTTAAATTTACAGGTAACAGCTTTAGTCATATAATTTAACAAAAAAACAAGGGACTAGTTTGAAATTAAGAACATTTATTTAAAATGAAAAGCATGTTGTATGCAACATATTACAGAATAAATAATTGTCAAAATGTAAACAGTGACAGTGCAACTCAAGTATTTTTTCAGTTTGTTGTAAACTCTGCCGCTTTGGACAACACAAGGGCATTAATAAACATCTTTGCTATTTAGTGCACAATATTTGAATAAACTAACAACATCCACCAACATAGAACTGTGGCAGTCAGTGCAACTGAGGTAGGAATTAATATATGTACATGTACAACATGTACTGATGTTTTAGGTATACCCCATGTCTGGAGCATTTCCTCAAACACATGAGCTATAGCCTGGCTGGTGTGCGAGCAGCATGAATTGTTTCGCATGTAATATGGCTCGTTATGGCGTGAAACTCTCGTCTATCCACTGAGAGGTTAGGCTAATTAGCGACACGGGCTAACACTGCTTGTCCAAATATCCGTGGTGAAACTAAACGCAGAGGAGGTTTGCAGTAGGCTGTGGATATGTTTTTTTTCACGGAGTCGTGTAGTTTAGGCAGCTCCGTGTCAGTCATGTAGCGGCGGCTCCAGAACATGAAGGAGACGCAGGAATCCCACATTTTCTACCTCCGAGAGTGGCTGGTCACTCAGTGCAATGTACTCGATAATTGTTATATGCGCTACCTTTTGAGCCTCCTCTGGACAATTTCGCTGAGCACAATTTGCAGTCCGCCTTTGTTTTGTCGCCTTCATTCACTTTGAAATAGTTCCACACGGCTGACATGTTTCGCCGCTTCTACCCGCTCTGAGCTGGGGCGGGGCACTCGGCGCTCTGATTAACATACACGCCGCTCAAACATAGACAATTCTCAGACTGCGTGTATCGGTCCCGGTATCGGGGACTTTTAACGAGTGAGTACTTTAGAAAATGTGGTATCGAGGGCGATACCAGATGTATCGGTATCGGTGCATCCCTTTAATGTATATATATATATATATATATATATATATATATATGTGTATATATTCATGCATATCAATATATTAACAATATAAAAGATTGATGATGATAATCATACAAAAATAAAGTTGTATCTATTTGTGAAATAAATGCTGAATTTAAATGTTTTTGTATATACATTATAGATAAACCTATTTAAACCCCACATTTTTTTTTAATGTGATTAGTCATTTGCCATTTAATGATTAGTCATTTAATCTACAGGCACCATGGATAAACATGGCATTTTATATTATAAATATTGCTGATTCTGTGGCAAATAGCTTTGGAAGAAACCGTACCTTTACAGCCCTGATGTGCTGTTCCTTCTTGGTCCCTCCATTTGATTGCACGAACGTTACCTTCCCATTCGCCTTCTATGTGACTTCCAGGTGCTTCTGAGTACACATGCAAGAGCATTTTCAGGATTAGGCGATCGCATGTTTCCGAGCAGTTTTATATCATCAATATTTCTGTTATCGACATTCTGAGTCAACATTGCATTTTAAAGCAAACATAGACTTGATCATTGTGTTCTGACTTACCCTCCATGCGGTTCAGCGTCACCCAGTAGTGCTCATCTGGGCTGAAGGTGTCTCTAGACCACTCCAGCAAGTCTTTGGCCACCTTGTCATTGAGGATGAACTCCACAAACGGTCTCGTTAAGGAGTAATAAGCAGTCCCGAAGTAAATTGTCAAGTTGTGAGGAGGTGGTCCTTTCTTTTGGCTCCTGCCTTTTGGTGCCACGTGTGTGCCCTTTACCTCCTCGTACTGAAACTCAGTCCTGTGTTTCATAGTGGGCGGCTGCTTGATTCCCGGCGTCATGTTCCTGTCTTTCCATTCGGGTCCTTGCATGTACCGGACCAGCTCCAGGTTGGTCTGGATTGGAAAATCCTGGCCGCACAGATTTATAACTCTCTTCCATTTTGTTGGAGACTTCACCAGGTCCTTCATGCAGTTGATGTCAGCCTGCAGACGGGAAAAGCCGGCGTACGTGACTTTTTCATTAACGGACGCCACAAAGATGTTCGGGAAGCACTCGACAAGGTTTCGGACGCTCGACTTGTATTCCTCCGGCGCTTTAGCGTCTATGTGAATGCAGTACACGTTCTGTGGTGCATAAACGGCTCTCAGAAGCCGCACAAACGTCTCCAACTCTTTGTGTATGGTGATTATAAAAGCCAAAGGAAAGTCGTTTTCTTCTTTGCTCAGCGGCGTCGTAATAAAGTGCAGATCAGACTTCAACACAGTGCAGTTTGCGTTCGATTTGGTCTCGTAGCTGATTTTCTTACAGGCTTTTCGCTGCCATGTAAACCCAGGAGTTGCGGATGGAAGAATGTCGCATGATTTGAGTGCCGGCGTGGATTGGCTGCTCAAGCCACTTCGTTCAACTGACGTGTTGGGTATTTTGGCTTTCAGGTAGATGGCAGAACATATTAGGATGCAGATTCCAAGGCAGAAGAGAAAACTGCACTTGGTGTTCTCAAGCTGGACCATAATAGTCCAGCATCTGAAAAGCAGCTACAGACCTCCTGAAACAGAGCAGGAGAGGAAAATAGTAAGAGAGGAAATAGTCACAACATGGGGAAGTGCTCGTTTACACACCCCTTTCTGTTAATCATTAAAATAAACACAGAACCAAGCTTCTTAGTCATTAATCATTGTTATTTAAAAAAAAAAAAAAAAAAAAAAAAAGAAAAAGTGAAAGTGTCTTCTCATTCAGTCTGCATTTATTTGATTAAAAATACTGTGAAAAAGACAGTTTTGCTCAATATTATCATTCGAAACCAACGTTTCCTTTGTGTGTTAAATGTAATTTATTTCTGTAGTAAAAGCATCATTACTCCAGTCTTCGCCATAGAGAGTCTAGTCATAGAGAGCAGCTTTTTTTAACAGCACTTATTCATCTAGGGTGACATTTATGCTTATTCATTATTGTATCGTGTTCATTCAAAATGCATTGTATAAGTATATGTATATGTGTGTGTATATATATATGCATTTCTTTTTTTTGATTAGTGACATTAGGGTGACTCGCTACTAATCTCACTACAGAGGAGTTTGAGAGCACATGTTTTGGGTGGCTTCATCTCAGCCGTGTTGTGAGGTCATGGACAGAATTGATCATATCATTACATACAGCGACAAACATATTTTTGAATGGGTGGCTCCATTATTCAAGAGCGTTTGTTGACTCTCATAATGACGCATAATGGTGTGGTCCCAATCATTCCCTTTGACAGTGACTCCGGTTGCCTTCACGTCTCTATGAGGGTACAAGTCTTTTCCCACCTGGATGTAACACTGTTTTGTCAATCTTTTCTAAGCGCAGCGACCCTTGGGTTTCCTTTTAATAGCACCCCAGAGAGCCGCGTTCACTGCTGGAGGTCCCAGTTGCTGGACGCACATGAGTTTTGGATATCGGTTTTGTCAAGTTGTTTAATGAACCCTCGGGGGTTTATAAAACACACTGACATTGTCTATTGTCACCTTAAACAATGAAGTGCACAGCGTTCAATCAACATCACGTAGGGCGTGCAGTCAGAGACCTGTTACACTTGAGCTTGAGTTTAAGAAATGACTGTCAAACCGATTCTAGTTTAAAGGCTTTCAGAAGATTGTAAAAAAAAAAAAACAGCTTAAAAAGTTTAAACATTACCTAATAGATGACAGTACTGTGTGACAATGTTTTTTAGAAGGCGTGACATAAGTGTTAACTAATGGTAACGGTTAGTGTTTCACTAAAGATCTAGTCATTTGGGATTTTAATGTGGTTGGCTTAAAGTTCTGTTTCAAAAAGAATAAATAATAAGTGTATTTAATATATTAGTGAAATGTATTGAGAAAACGGTTCAAAACTTATTTTGCTAAGTATGTTTATGCTTTTAAGAGCATTATACAGCATCACCCCAGTATTATTTTGCCGTTTTAATAAAATTTGTTATTTTTTTTATTTTAGTGTGTTTTTGGCATTTATTTTCTCCGTTGGTCTAACAGATATTTCGTACTGGATGAAGGACCATCCAGTTAGGCACAAAACCAGCGCTGGCTCTGCACCGCTTTACATAAACGCATTACTTCATACTTATGTGCCCTCTAGGCACTTGTGCTCTGAAAGTGAACGTAATGTCTATTGTGGCATCGCAAAGAGGCACAAAATCATTTTCAAACCTTTTAAATGAAAGCCCCGTTTACACCAGTGCGTTTTAGTTTTAAACCGCGTCTTAGAATGAAACCGTCCCGCGTTTCCGCTGCGCTTCAGAAACGATCTCCTTTTACACTGCACGACCTAAAATGCTTGTCACGTGACCATTTGTAGATACGTGTATGTAGGCGCCCCGTTATTTAAATCGCGTTGGAACGATTGAAAGGGGAATCTACCAACGCACATCTACGGGTACAACAAGAAAGCGGCAGGGTTTTGTAAACGATAGGCTTAACCGTAGCAGTTTTAAACCTGAAATGCTACAGTATGAACGGGCCGCAGAGTGCCCTCCTGAAGGAATGACACATGCCCTCAGTCCGAGGAGCATCCTCAAGAATGCTAAAAACACATCTCTTCCATCTTCGTCTGACCCTCGAACTCTAGCGCTGTTTATTCGAAATCTGTTCTTAAAAAAACCTTCTTGCACTCATTTACTACTCGTTTTCTTATATACGATTATTTTTATGCATCTATTCTTTCTCGTTTTCTTTATTATACTATTTTTAAAAAACGCGTTACGCTAACTGAGAACCGTTATATCACTTGCATATCACTTCTATCTTGTTGATTTTAAATGCTTCCGTTGTCCTCATTTGTAAGTCACTTTGGATAAAAGCGTTAGCTAAATGACTAAACGTCATGTAATGTTTTTTTCCCATCAGTTCTTTGGTTACATGCGATAGGGGCATTGCACGTTCTGCAGAAAATAGATCAATACGGCAGGATGTTGCGGTTTTGCTTAATGCTTCGAGGTTGGAAAGAAAATGTATTTCTGCTGAAACGAAACCGCAGCGTTCTACTTAAGACATATAATTGTTAAAACGAGAACACCACGAGTTGTAATCATTTTGCATTATTAAAGTCCTCTACAATTCTCTTCCTGAACAAATAGTTTTTGGGGTAACACGGCGGTGAGCGGTGACTGTATTGCTATATTGTATTATACTGACTGTCATTGTTCTTTCGTACAGAGCGGTGAAGCGAAATAATCCAACCTGACGCCTTGTGTGCTCACCGTTTAGTGAACATGGTTAGGGTGAATTGTAAGAAAAGAGAAATTGCGCAGCTTCTACTTCAGTTGAAACTTACACCAAGCGAAAACTGAACGGTCAGTTGAAATTAAGTGTAGAGCAAGTAAAGTCATGACCATTCGTTGATTAAGGAAGTTCTTAAAGAGCACATAAACTTGAACTTTAAACTCATTCCAGTGACGTTAAGTATTAATCGCAATGCTATATATTAATCCCTCCTGAACTTTAGTATATATGCTTTTATACGATCTCCGTTACGTTTTGCTTTTAAACTACAAATAGCAAAAGATGATTGTTTTCTCTGTACTTATTAGATAAAGCAGACGCTAAGTGTACCATCAGACCTCATTTAAACCTCTTTAGAGTCTCTCTCCTACACGTGTTTTGGTTTTTCTAAAGCATAAACATCAAGTGCATTAGACATGGGCCGATAAATCCATGAGTCAAAGCGTGCTTACCTTTCAGCTCAAGACGTTTCCACTCCTTTCGACAGGAAACGGGATTAAACATTCACAAACGCGCTAACGTCGGCACGAGCTCTGTCTAAAAGGCTCCTCCGTGAGCTGAAATCCCTGCGAGTAAAACAGCCGGTTGTTGCTGTTGTGGTGTCCTCCCGTGACTGTGGGGTTTGGCTGCTCAGTAACACTCCCCATGAGAGGGCTGGAGGAGGAGCGTGAGCAGGTGAAAAACGGTTGGCCTAGCCCTCGCTTTAATTTGCACCTCTTTTGCTTTTTGACACTCTTATCTCGTGAGAGTCGTGTTGTCGTCAAGCGCGGCGCTTTATCTCTAACGCAGCGACTAACCAGTTCCGTAACCTGTTGTGTTCAGCAGAACTGGTTCGAGGTTTTACGTAGTTTCAGGTTTACCATCAACTAAAGTGGTTTTATTGGTCCCTTAAATAGATTCAAATTTATTTGAACTTTTACTGTCGGCAATTTGCAGTTGTGAAAAAGGTCAAAAAAACTACTTTAGCAGTCCTTATTTAGTAGCTTTGTGTATCATTTACGTGGTTTTTCAGACATTTTTATGGCGGAAATGCTTTTTAAATTAAGAATAATATGCACTGAGGAAATTGTGCATGCTAAGATAATTCAGTTTTAAACTAATTGTTGTTGTCAATATTCTGTTGTCATCATTTATTCATGTTTTTAATTTGAATAAGTTAATAACTTTTCTAAAAAAAAATGTATTGCATAAACGCTTGTGAAAAATTATGCACTTTATTTTGATCACTTTTTGCGCTTTGAATGTGAACAAAGATGGTAAAGCTTCAAATATAACAAACTCATATGTTAGCATATGTATATTTTTATAGCAAAAACGCTTTTTATATTTGCAGTAATGTGCTTTGAGGATGTTGGGCACAATCTGATCAGAAAGTGAATCGAAAGTCAGTTTTGATTTTCATAATGACTTGATAACATTTTTAAACAAATATTTGCTGTCGTTCGTCAAAATGTACTTTTTGTCGCCATTTGTGAAAAGGGAAATTTAGAATAATTTGCATTGAGGAAATTGTGCACAATAAGATCATGAATGTGAATTAAAAAAAATATTTTAATTACAATCATGCATAAAAATAACATTCTGTCATTTTGATTATTTCGATTATTCACGTAAAAACAAAAATAATTCTATACTGAATTTTCTAGCAAAAATAATGAAATGGAATTGTGCACAATAAAATTAAGAATGTGCATTAAGAAAATACCCGAGTTGGTTTTAATTACTGTCATGCATAAAAATAAATGTCTGTCATCATTTAGACGTTTATTTTGATCACTTCTATTTTAAGTGTGAGCAGGGACTATCAATATTCAAAAATAATACAAGGGAATTGTGCACAATAAGATCTGTGATATGAATGGTTACAGTTAGTGATTTTGTATGGTTTCAGCTTCATTGTTGACAAAAGCAGTTATGATGATCTAAATAAAAGACTGGCTTTCATACACAGAAGTAAGGCGCAGTGGAGAATTAGTTTGACTTCAATTAATTTTTTATGAATTCTTGAAATAGAAATTCTGTAATCATTTAATTTAGTCATTTGCATTTTAAATGTAAAGCTTCAAAAAGAGCTACTTTAGAAAAAAAGTTTCGTTTGTATTGCAAATATGTTTTTTGTTTAATCTGCAATAATGCGCGTTGAGGAAACTCTGCACGGGAAAATCAGGAATGTGTATTAGGGAAGTAAATGTTGTCTGTTTAGATTTTCATGTAGACACTTTCAAGCATCGACCTGATTTAGTTTAGTTTGTTTAGTAGATTTGTTTCTCTCTCCAGCTTTACCTTCATAATCTTCATCTCTGTTTGCTCTCTCCACCTCTCGTTCTTTTCTTCAGACGCTTGCTTTGCAGATACGTATGATTCCAGATACATTAGCTCCTCGTTTTTTTTCCCCGAGCGGAGTGCTGCTGACCTGTAGCGAGCCCGAGGGCTGGTGGCCCAGGCGTTTGCTGATGAGTGAGAGAGATTAGTGCTCTTGTGTGTTTCAGCGCTGCTCGTGTGCAAGACAAAGGCCCCTGCTGAATGCCTGTGTCATTGTGTGTGCGTTTGGCTTTCGGTTAACTCGGTGTAACATTTTTCTGCTTTTCAGGCAAAGCCGTCATACCTGCTTTATGACCTGTTTAGTGACATATTAGCAGTTCTCCGGTTTTTGCGCTTTGCTTTCAGAGAGTTTTCAATCATAGACTTCACTACACTTAATAATTTTTTTTTTTTTTTTTTAAAGTTGCGAATAATGACTATAGGAGTGTGTTTTAAGAAAATGCTGTTTTCAGATATTATTCATAAAAATTTTACATTCAGTTTGTAATTTTTTTTGTTTGTTTTTATTGCCTATTCCTTTTTTTATTTTACATTTTTTAATTCATTTTTATTTAATTAGATTTTTTTGGTGCCAAAGTCTGTTGTTTTTCCGGAATTAACATTTTTGCGCAATTTTAATATTCCCTTTTTTTTGTTTGTTTTTTAATAGTGCGGTGATCCTTTCCAAGAAGACGATCTCGTGATGCTGAATGGGTCTAAAGAAGAGGTGGAGAAGCTGCAGAAGGCTATGGAGGAGCGCCGGCTGAAGGCTAAAACCGCGAAAGTAAATTGATTGAGCCTTGCTGACATAGACTCGCCGTCTTTGGGATGTTCTTCCCGGAAGATACGATTAAAAAAATTGCCATTTAAAAGAAAATTTGTAAGAGATGAGACGATGAAAACGCACCCTGAATGTACCGAATAAGCAAAAAACATTTTTGCTTCCTTTCTTTTCACTTCCATATTTTTTAATAAGCTAACACTTATGTCAGGCGTTCTTTATCTTTTTTCTATCCAGAAATCAAAGAAGAGCAAGGATGCTAAAGCCTCCAAGTCGTCGGATTCAACAGGTACAGTAGCGCATGACGAATCGGATGAAACTCTCTGATCAGTGTGAAGAATTTCTTCTACAGGTGATCAGCAAGGCAGTAGCTGACCCAGAAATGAAAATCATTTACTCACCCTGATGATGTCAAACCCTTTTTCAATTCTCTCTTTACAAACGAAATGGCAGTTTTGAGGTTGCGTTTCCTGTGAAAAAAAACACGTCATGAACACACTTCATCGTCGGCTGATAATCATCAGTGCTTCACCAAAGCTGTCAAACTGTTTTTTTATGCTGCATGTCACAATCAGTCATATGATGATGATTCAGTGCCGCTGTCTTTCATGTAAAATGTTGAGCAATGCAATATTGAGCAATGCAGCGTTGCATTTAAACGTTTTACTGCTATTATAGCTTTTATGTACAATGTATCAGATTTTACATTTTTGAGCTGCGTTTATGTGATTCATTTGTTTGTCATATGAGCTACTTTTAAGCTACTAGTTTCCATCCGCTTCAGTTCTGCTTTAAATCATAGTTTGAGCCGCTGAGTTTTTGAGATTAGGAGTGAGATTAAGAGACCTTTCTAGGTAGAAGAATGTTCCCGTGTAATAATTCCTGTGGGTGGATTTTTCTGAATGTAAACAGTCCTCGTCCTTCTACGCACATTGTGTGAGAGTTGTACCTGGTTTACTGGCTTTACCGGCGTTGCGTCATCGAGAGAGCTTTGTTGAAAGATTGAGAGTTTAAAAGAATGAGCTCAGTAAGAAATTCATTCACACTAGTCTCATGTTAACACCTGCAATGGCACAGTAGGGCTTTCTCAGTGCTCTCCCTCTAAGGGCATTGATTTTTATACCCAACAGCGTTAGATTATAATTAACCCAAAGTAACTGCAAATGCGCGCTGAACCGATATCAAGCTTTTGGTGAAAGTCTGATGGCTAAACGCAATGACACGCATGCAAAAATGGGAAATGAACTGCAATCGTAACATTTTATAGATGCATTCAGCGACCTTTAGTCATATGTAAATTTCTTACATCAGCAGCGTTCGTTCGTTTTCAGTTGTCGGCTACATTATGGATTTTTCCGGTGTTTGATGCGGCGACGTGTTCCTCTAAACGCAGCCAGACGTCAAAACTCAAAGCCTCTTTGTTTGCTCCGCTGAAATGGGGAAGTCACACTGACTGCATTTATTGCACTTCATAAATGCACCGAGCCACGGTTCATGTTTGCAATGTGATTGTACATTAACTTATGAGCTGTTACACTTTACGAGATATGATCTGGGCTGTCAGTAAGGTTTCCTTAATTCGTTTGAGATGAGACCGTCCTTTGCTTTCAGGGATGAAGAGAGATGTTGTATGTTGTTTTCTCTGCTGGGATGACTGTATGAGGGTAGATTGAGCATAACATACCTGTGAGGTTTTTTTATTAACATCAAGATGCTAGAGTAAACAAATTTAGTTGGAAATGGTTGTGCGTTGTGGCAAATAATTTTTTTTTTTTTTTTTTTTTTTTTTTTTTTTTTTTTTTTTTTAGTTTTAGAGTGTAACTTCATATTGGGACTTCACACTATTTATTTTTATTTATTATTAATATATAATATATTTATTTTAATATTTTTGCTGTAATGTTAGTGATCAGCTTAACCTCTTATCTCATGTTCTCAGAGAGAATAATATATATATATATATATATATATATATATATATTGTGTGTGTGTGTGTGTGTATACATATGAAAGTAAATATTGTAAAAAAATAGATATAAATTAAAATCAAATTTTCAACAAATTTTATAGACATTAAAAACTTGAAATTGAAAAATTAAAGGAAAAATGCAATGTATGAATACATAATAAAAAGGCTAATATCTCAGTGATACTTAAATATGCTTCAAAATATATAAATGAAAGTACTCCCCAATAGTGTTTAAACAACTAATTATTTATTAAATTGGTACATCCACTAAATCTTGTTCTTCTCTCTTGTAATGGCAGGAAGCTGTGACGCCTCAGAGACCAAATCTTCATCCCTGAGTGGAGAAGGCAGCAGTGACTCAGGTATCCCAGCATGCCCGGGCACAGAAGGGATAGATTTGCACGTACATTACAATAGAAATATGTGTTGGTTTGACAAACGCGGAGTCTGTAGACGTATTTTATCACTTTAAAACCTGATGCGATTTCAGGCTTTAATGTTAGCAGTGAATGAAAGGTTTTTAGTTCAGTTAATAGACCTTTTTGTTGGAGTATATAAAAAAAAATAATTCTGAAGTCTTGTACGATTACCAAAATCAAAAATACAGGTGAAATCAGTAACCTTTCTTAAACATGATGATTCGCTGCTCAAGAAACATTCATATTTTCTTTCAGGATTCTTAAAAAACTTGATCCTATTTTTGTAACGCATACGTACCGTCTATTTTGATCTAAATGTTCCTGCATCCTGCTGGTAGTACGCCACGCTTTTAAGTACGCGTCAAACACATGTGAACGTATAAGACTCTCTAGATTTCAAAGCTAATGGAAAATATAACAACACAAAACATCTTACTAGCCATCATTTTCTCAAAGAGTGGTGTCCTCACACGGGTTAATCACAAACAAATGAATTACCCCTTCCATGCAAATAAAGCGGTCGTGTCATTTAGGGACAGGCTTCTCTTCTCAAAAAGACTTCACTATTTGCTGAAAAAACGTTTCGGAGAAATGCAGCGTTCCGTCTTTTGCTAACCAGCGGCGAATGGGTGCCGTCCGAGCGGCTGATGATCCACATGGAGGAGCCAGAAGAGTCCATAATGACATTTCCTCCAGTGATGAAATCAACTTCATCGACATGCTTTTTTTTTTTTTTGATTCTTTCGTCTAGTAAACGGATTTTGAGTTTTCAGCAAAAAGCATTATCATTGCAATAATGTTATTAGCGTTGGATTGGTCATTGAGTAACATGCAGCTTTGCGCTTCTCGAGACGTTTGGTTGGGGATCATTGTGATGTTTTTTGATCATCTCTCGTTCGCCGCAGAGCTGAGAAAGTGACGAAATGCTGCGATTCTTCCAATAAAGAAGCAAAGCAGGGTTTTTTTTGGGTTGAGCTAGAATCGCTTCGTCCCGCCAGAAGTCGTGCACTCACTGAAGCTGTGGCGTGTCTTGTCTTTTTCTCAGCTCCGGGGCCGTCCGCGTCCGGCGAGTGCTCCAAGACGATAAAGGCCCCCGCGGGCCCCGTCGCTGGCAGTAAGAGATCGATCCAGGACATGAAGGACAAGTCGGAGGCCTACAAGTCGCTCTTCACCTCCCACAGCTCTGCCAAGCGTACCAAAGACCAGATCTCTAACTGGGTCACACACACGCCTTACCACTTCTGAGTGTTCTTCTTCTTCTTAGCCAAGCTCGCTCTCTAGTGGTCAGGCTTCGTAGGAGCGCACCGACGCTTCGTTTTTAATCTTTATTTACCTTTTATAAGATTATCTTAATTCAGTTGCATGCTTAAGCGTTTATTAATGTCTTTTCGTGATTTATTTTATGACTGGATTGTGCTTTGCAGCAGCAGCATCTTGCTTTAAGCCGCTTTCTTCGGGTTTCAACATGGACTGCATTGCATTTAAGAAAACATAAGCAAAAAGGCAAAGGAAGATAACATTGTTTTCCTCTTCGGGAGCAGACACGTGGTCCTGTTTAATGTCACGGTGTCACAGAAACAACCTACTCGTTACAGTAGATACGTAGTGTACTTTTAAACATGCATCACTTGTGAACACAATAAAGGTCCTCTCTCGGAGAAGTCTCGCGCTGTTGCTTTCTATATTTCTGACTGAAGTCCCTCAGCGTTTCTTTTGGCCACTGGGTGGCAGCAGACGTCCAGAAAGAAGCGCAGCCGTCTGCTTCTCGGCTTTTTGCAGTTCCCCAAAATGCAATCGTTTATGTTCATCTGACAGGTGCGTGAATAAAATCCGAGCTCTCATTTTTTTTTTTTTTTCTTCAGGTATGCGTCTTGGTTCCCGTGTGCGTGAGAAAGCTCGAGAAGCGGCTAGCCTGCGTGCTTGAAATGTCAGACTAAAAAATGAAACGTGTTACCCACCCTTGCAGAATTGCATGCGACGTGAAATGCCAGCCGAGGAAGCCGTCCCTTTTAAAGCCTGATTATTTTGCTCGGAAGCGTTAAAATGCACGAGAAAGTCTTGCAGGCGAAATGAAACCTCCAGGCTTTTTTTCGTGTAGAATTTTCACTCAATGCAGGCCTATTCCCACAGTCATCGAAAATATTACAATATTTGGTAACACAATTTCAAATATAGGTTATACATTCACACAGATTTGTCGGCTCTAAAATATTTTAATTGGTTAAAACGCACCAGTGCGTGTGAATTCTTTAGGTCGTCTTGACTTGTCTCGATGTTTAATTGCCGTTTCTTTAATTAAAGCGCCGTTGTGCAATAGCGCGCGAAGCGGTGACTAATCATCCTCATCGATCGGAATGCCGCGGCCGTCGCTCAGGTGTTCCGCGCATGCGCGCCGCGCGCCCAGGTGTATGAGCGGCGCGAGCGCGGCTGATGAGGGCATTCGCTGCTTCACAGCGGGACCGAACAGCTGAAGCAGATGTCGCTGCTGGAGAGGCTGGACTGGCGGGTACGTTTCCATTGCAGCCTTCTTGCTATTAATGCCAATTGGGGAAAAAAATTGTTTTCGGTAATATCGACGTATTTTTTTGCTGCTGCGTTTATTCGTATTTCGTGCAAACCGGCGCCTGGGCTTTTGCACGCGTTTGTAGAACGCGCAGCTTAAAGGAGGCGTATCATTAAAAGGACGGCAGCTTATTAATAATAATGCTAATAATAAAGCGATAGGAAATAATTGGCAAATTGCGGTGCCTTTTGTTTTTTTCGGGTGTGAAACCTAACACCTGTCTGAACGTTTTAGAATTAGCAGATTTATTAGGTTTTACGAATTTAGCGGACGCCTTTTTGAATAAAAAAACGCTTTATCGCTGAAATGTACAGCAATAGGAGAGAATCATTGGGAGTATTGTAACACCCAGCTATTTAACCAATTAAAACGAGCTGCTGTAATACGTGAGCATCACGTGTCTGTAAAATCATACAGCATTTTCAGGATCAATTAATAAATACGTTGAAAAAAGCATTTTTTTGTTTTGCGCGTCTCATTCAGCAGATTCTCTTTAATTTAATTTATTCAACTTCCACCTAAAATAAGAAAATGTAATGTTTGATCAAACGATGGTTCCAGTGTTTTTGTGTTGGTTACACCTTTGTTTAGTAATTTTTTTAGTGTGTGTGTGTGTGTGTGTGTTCGCAAACACATTTTTTGCTCGTTGGCCTGTTTCTGTGTTATGCAACTGATCTTTTCTTTATAATATTTCCCGTGCATTTTTATTAATTGCGTTGCTTTGCAAACGGTCCGGGTTAAGATGCTCGTTAAGAAATAATTCTGATGTCAGTTTAATGCAATAATTCATGCACAAAATTAAAAAACACTCTTTTTTTTTTCCCTCAGTGTTACAAACGGCATTGTTACTATTAGGCTGTAACAACAGCGCTCAATTAATGACATTAATTTACAGTTTTAGAGTCGTATGTTTTTAAAATTACTTATATTGTGCATTCATTTTATATAAATGTGATGATATATATATATATATACACACACACAAGATATGACGGGGAAAAACATTTAGATAGAATCCTCAAAGCGAAGACTTAAAATAGACTCCGGTTTTCAGTAACAATGATAATATAATAATAAAAATAATAATAAAAAACATAACAAGCACACTATTGTTAACCTGTTTATTAAAGAAATTATTAAACACAGCATTTTATCTTTAAAATGTCTTTTTCTGTGCTTTAGGCCGTGTGGTGTCCGCGTGATCACGGACTGCTCCTCAGACTATTTATATTTATTTACTTCTTTATTTTTAACGAAACTAAATAATCCGTCTAACTGTTACGATTTTTACTAACCTGTTTATTATTATTATTATTATTATTATTCTTAAGACTAAATCAATGAGTTATCGCGTCCCGTCGCGCTATACTCTCTCTGATCCCGTTCACTCGTTTCAGAAAGACGAGTTCGAGTTGAAATAAAACTCGGTGAATGATTACAATTAATATCTCGCGCTGATGGGTTATCGTTTCTGATTCCGTTTTGCACAATCGACGCGAAACGAGAGTACGGTGTCTTTCGGTTGGGCCTATAGGTGGGCTAGATGATGATGATGATAATAATAATAATAATTATTATTATTATTATTATTATTATTGCCTTGTGCGACGATCGGAATCCTTGCATCATCTTCTCGCCCGGGTGGGTGTTTTGCTCGGGATCTGAGCAGGTTACATAAGCAGATGTTTCTCCCTCGGGCTTACAGTAGAGTCCGCGCGACAGTAACTTCATTCAGACTTCCTTTCTCTCAGTCCAGCTCTGACCCACGACGCGTTTCATTCACCTGCATTAAGAGACGGACCAGTCTAAGCCGGGATTAAGCCTTGCTTTCCTTGTTTTTCTTCTCTTGCTATCTTTTTGTTTACGGATTCCCAAATCTCTAATGCCGACATTATCCCCTTTTTAGAATAATTTGCATTTTATCGTGCCTACCATTATTATTGCAGTTGTTGTTATTATTATTATTTTATTGTTATTGTATTCCATTTTTAATGCGTTTTATATTCTAACTCGAGCGAAAAAAGTAAAATCTTGAAAATACACAATTATATAAAACATACAGTCGATCTGTGAAGTATCATCAGTGAAAAACTTATTTCGCTGTTATTATTATATTTATTAATTCATTTTTGATTTAATCTATTATTTTGCTGTTGTTGCTTTTTCACCTTGATTTACTGTTTTTTTTCTTTGTATATAATCAGCGTTAAAATTAAAACCAAAATATAACATATCTTTTTCTTTGTTCAATTTTTGCACTCCAATTAACATCCATCTATCCATCTATCTATCCATCTGTCTTGTTCCTTCTAGTTACTGTAATCGCCTAAGTGCCATTTAAAGTTAATTAAAACTGTACATATCCCACGCTTCGTTTAAAGACCCTTTTTTTCCCAGTAAATAGCAAAGCTTCGCAACTTTCGGTCCGGGATTAATTTGCCCTCTGAACAGACGGACAGTTTCGCGATTGGTCCGCCGTGCCGACAGCAGCCAATCAGCGGCAGGCCCTTCTCTGTGACGTACCCAGCGCGCAGCGTGTCTCCGCCCACCGCCGGCTCGCGCGAATATAGTAGTGAGAGTCCGAAGCGAGTCAGTGAGTCGAGCCCGAGCCGCTCAGTTGTATCCGTCAGAGGGAGTCGAGTGCTTTCTGTTCAGCGCGTTTGTTTGGACCGGAACTCTCCGATTCGTTTCTCGCGAAGAAGTTTCTCTCCCTTCGTCCTCCTCCTCCGACGCTGAGTTGATGCTTCACTCCTGCGCGGCGCGCGCCGGACTCTCTGGATTATATTCTAGACCGCGATCGAGCATCAGCGCAGACGCACGCTTCTGAGATCCCGCGCGACAGAGACAAAAATGTTGTGGAAATTAGCAGATAACGTCAAGTATGAAGACGACTGCGAGGTAAGGCGAGCGCGGGAGTCTGTCCGAGGCGCAGGTTTTATTGCATAATTATCTGTTTGTGATTTTAAAATATCGAAATTCGGCGTTGATCTGTTTCCAAAGAGTGCGCGAAGTTGACTGGACGCGCGAGCTTTCATTCTCACCGTGCAAAATATGCCTTTAAGCTGTTTTCAGTTTTTTTATGACATATTTTACATTTGATCTTTTCGCAAATAAATAAAACCACACGCGACGACCGAATTGCGTTCGTTTAAATTATAGACGTGATTTTTTTTCCTTAATTAAATTCTCGAATTTACTATATTTTTTAAACCGTAGCCTATAATAACAATTATGTTACAAATGACACATTACGCTAATAAAATAATTAGTGGGCCAGTGGCGATAATAATAAAAGCATGAACGCAGTTTTAATTCAAGACGCAATTATTGCGCGTTTTACGCAGAGCTCATTTTCACGCGGAGTGAATCTTTAAAATGTGATTTAAAAAAATAATAATAATAAATTAGGCGCAGTAGCCTATTCTTCGATAGCGTTTCAAATATCGGTTTTCAGTATGAATATGAGAGAAAACTCCGAAGTGCGCTCTCAATTAAGCTGTCTAGAAATGGCCCGTCGCTCATTGTCATTCATGCGTCTCTGGTGACAGTAACTATCCAAGCAACTTCTAGGACAATAGGAGTCATGAATGCACACTATACAGTCCACTAAGAGCCGAAAAAGACAAGCAGTTGATGCTGAATTAGAAAGAGAACAAATGGCTTGTAAAAATGTTTGGTTTGGTAACCTTACACATGCGATGAAGTCTAAACCGAACAGGCCGAAAGCGACCGACATGAGCACAAAGGTCTATTTCTGCCCGATTAAACTGCATTTTAGGGATGCGTTTAATTTGGCACGATAAGCTAAAGAACACGCAAAGCTCACTTTTTTTGATTTGCGTGAGAATGCTTGCCATCTGTGGGAATTGCAGAGTGATTTTTTTTTAAAAAATGATGATTTAACTCTAATCTAAAGCATTTCCCCGGGTTTTGAGCATTTGCGCCCATGCACGTTTTCTCCAGATGTGGCGGGACCCAAATGCACGTTGTCAATGTGACGCACTCTCTGTTGCAGCAGGAAAGGCACGATGTCAGCAGCAACGGAAACCCCCGTTTACCTCACATCCCCGCGGTGAGCCAGCACCTCTACAGCCCGCCGCCGTCCCTCTCGCATTCGGCCAGCTCGGACTTCCAGCCGCCGTATTTCCCTCCCCCCTACCAGCCCCTGCCGTACACCCAACCCAACGACCATTACGGCCACCTGGGCGACCCGTTCACCATCAACTCCATACACCAGTCCGCGGCGTCCAATCAGCAGCAGTCATGGCCCGGGCGGCAAGGTCAAGAGGCCATCGGCTCCCACGGCCGCGGAGGACTCGGCAGCCCCATCCTGGGCCTGGAAGGGGGCTCGTCCGGGATGCAGCGGGACAGGTTTAGGAGACCCGAGCTTCTGCCTCCGCACATTCATGGAATCGATTCCCTAGGAGACGGCATCGGTTTGCACGACATAGGCCACGGACTGGACGACGTTCAGGTGAGTTGACGCGATTTGAGGATATCGTAATTGCATATTTGGGATTGCGCGGATACTGACACACGTCCTGGTTCTTTCTTGCAGCAAGAAGGCGATCACAGTATTGTGATTCCCGATCACACAGTCATCAAAAAAGGTTTGGTCGCATTTTATTTTCTGTGTTTTTCTTTAGGCGCACATTTTTAACGGGAAAATGCATTAGGAGCGAATTGTTTAATGATAGCAATATATCATCGAACATGTGTTTGTTTTTGCGGTATGTTCAATGATGGCCACAATAAAAAAACATATTATTTTATGGTAATGTCAAAAACGGCATTAAAGTTGATTGTAAAAACGTGAATGGAAAGAGTTTTTTCTTTTTGTAAAACTCTATGATTTGAGTTATTTATTACTAAAAAGTCCATTTTTAATATATATGTATATATATATATATATATATATATATATATATATATATATATATATATATATGTGTGTGTGTATATATATACATATATATATATATATATATATATATATATATATATATATATATATATATATATAATATTTTTTATTTATTTATTTTATTCTTATTTTAGTCACCTTTTAAACTAAATGTTCCTCATGATTAATAACAATCACAAAATGCTATATAAAGCAACTTTAGCATTTCAGGACTTTTCAAATTGAGTTAACCTTCTATAATTTTGTGAAGCGTGTTTAGAATAAAAAGAGATGGTGTTCTACAACTCTTTCAGGCTGAATCGTTTCACATGAGACCTATGCCGCTTGTGGTAATAACTTTATATCGGTCCAGATCTTTAGAAGGAATCGATCATCTTAAGCCACGTTAAAGACTAAAATCTTGCGGTTTATGTGGAAAAAAACAAAGTCAGGCTCCAGATTTCGGGCTCGTCCGAGCCAACGGTTCAGGTGGGCGGAGTTGAGGTGGTGCTGGTTCATGCATATATCGCTAATCCTTTTCGGTCATGTGGTCCATTTAGCTAATCTGGCATTGATCCGCGGTGCATTCTGCCACTCTTTCAGCATGAATGGAAAGCCAAAGAAAGGATTCCTTCTCAAAATGGCAGACTTGCCAAAGTTGTAGATGTTGGGCAATCCTTAAAATGGTGTGTTTGCTCAGAGAGAGGAGGCCTAGGCCTGCTTTTTAGTCTTTTGAAACGGCACTGTCAGAACGCAATTCTGCTCTGCTACACACACACACACACACACACACACACACACACACACAAACACACACACACACACGAGGAGACAAGAATCAACTGTAGTTGGGGTGTGGCCGCTTTTAAACATGCATGGGTATTTTGTTCAGTTCTGTGCTGTGACACGAAATCGTCTTAAATAAGCAAAACCTAAAGACAGTTTTGAACGTCTGTTTGTTTTGTGTGATCACTAGCTGTTGAAATGAATGCTTCGTATCGGTGATTCTCAACAGCTTTTGCTTTAGGACCCTTCAGGAAGTTACATCAACCTAATTCAACACTAAAACTGTGTAGCATGCAAAAGTAAACAAGAACGTCTTTACATTTATATATATAGTTTTGTTTATGCTTTTTGTGGTTGAATGCATGCATTTTGATATAGCTTCTGCCAAGTTACAAATTTAATTGAGTTGGACATTTCCATTAATAAAAAATGAAAAGGAAAAGCAGTTCTCCAACCTTTAAAAAGTTGATTTGCATTTGTTTTGCTGTGATGCATGATCACATATTTAGTTGCATTTAATAATTTTACAATAAGCATGTATCAGAACCCATGAGTTGAGAACCACTGGCTAATTAACTTTAGCTTTGCTCTTTTTTTTAAAGATTTAAAGCGTTCAACAACAAAAAAAAAAAAAATAAATAAATAATATATATATATATATATTAGAGTATAGTTGAAGATGCACTAAAGCTCACAAGCAACAGGTTTTAGTGAAAAAAAAAAATCAATTTCAGTCTTCTATTTGGTGGTCTTTAGCATTTTCTGCAGTATAATGAGGTGTGTTCGTTTGCAGTGTCTGTATGTTGTGGCCAGGAGCTGACTGACAGATTCTGGCATTTATTTTAGTCAGTCAGTAATTTAGATTTTCTTTCGAGTCACCAAAGTGACTTGCTAAATCAATGTCTATGCCAATATTTTAGTCGACATGATTATAGCATGGATGACTGCGCCGTCCAATTCTGGATCATATCAACATTTATGTCACATGTTTGGCTCGAATTTATCTATACCGGCTTCTGCTTCTACTTTGCGAATGCTTCTGAAAATGCGAATGCTTCACTCTTTTTTTTAAACAAAATGGTAAAGTTTGGGCCTCGTGAT
This sequence comes from Puntigrus tetrazona, assembly GCF_018831695.1. Lineage (NCBI taxonomy): Eukaryota > Metazoa > Chordata > Actinopteri > Cypriniformes > Cyprinidae > Puntigrus > Puntigrus tetrazona. The sequence continues at coordinate 27,081,395 of NC_056704.1, forward strand.
TTCTCCTTGCATTAAGTTCAGATTCCTTGTTAAAAAAATAGCCTGCAATCAGAACTTGCTTAACTGAACCGTTTCTCCAAGTGTTATGCTTTCATAGCTCTTTAGCGTTAATGAATACAATTCATCTCTGTTTTAATATATTTTAATAGATAAAGTTGGTGCGCAGTTGTTTTGGAACAGAAGTTTTACTTAAGAAGCTACCTTTCCTGTATTTCTGGAGCTGTTTGACTGACTGATATATTCCTCATCTCCAGGTCCGGTGTCTCTGCCGAAGGGAAGCCCATTTGGGATTCCCTTTCAGAAAGAGCCCCTGCTGGGAATGGTGTCAAATCCCACTGAGGTCTTCTGTTCAGTACCCGGTCGACTCTCTCTTCTCAGCTCCACTTCCAAGTACAAAGTAACTGTGGCAGAAGTTCAGAGACGCTTGTCCCCACCGGAGTGTCTAAACGCTTCCCTCCTCGGAGGAGTATTACGCAGGTGAGCAGCGATTGCATGTCCACATTCGAAAATATGTTAATATGGTAATATAAATGCACTGAAAAAAAAAATACAAATCATTTATGTTGCTAGTAAATTTAAATAATATATATATATATATATATATATATATATATATATATATATATATATATATATATATATATATATATATATTTTTTTTTTTTTTTTTTTATTTTTTTAAATGCATAAAACATACTCCAATAATCTGTATTGTATTTGCAACTGCAAAAAAAAAAAATATATATATATATATATATATATATATATATATATGCAGTGTACTATTAAAATGTGATACTTCAAACAATATCTAAAGCCTATTTTAAATAGCATATAAAAATACTACTGTGACATAATGTTCAAAAGTTACACACATTTTCACCACAAATTTTCATTATCGTAATGTAAAAATAATTATATACAATAGTCTAAATGTTACTTTTAAGTTATCTTGATTTTTATTTATTTGTCGTTTTACTGCAGAGCGCTGAAAAAATCGTCAGTGCAAGAAAAATAACGAATAACAATCTCGTTTGAAAATAATGAGAATGGAAAAAATACTAAGTATATCAAAAGTATTCACTGGAAATTTTGGCACAATGCAAAAAAAATCTGCATGGTGTTGAACAGCTTGCTTTTTGTTTCAGCAAAAATTTTTACTTTTAATTTTGGTTTAAAATGAATGTTTTTGGTTAATGTTCATGTGAGATTCATTTAGCAATCAGCTATGCAGGTTCATGAGGTTGCATCGAGCTCCATTTGCGTGCGAATTGATGAGAGGATGCTGATATTAGTTCGACCCTTTGACCCATATGCCAACATGTGCATTGTTTAGGGGGGGTGATGTCATCGAACACAGTCTAATCTCATTGCCCCTTATTACTGGGAATATTTTTCTGTTCCCATGTGTCTGACGCAAACACACTATTCGTTAAGTAGGTCATATAGCACAAGCGCTGAGAGGGGGAGGTGTCGGACGGAAAAAGGGGGCACTTACTCATGCCTCCTGCTAACAATCCCTTACCCCACATGTGAAGGGTGATGCCAGGCCACAACTCTAGTCATGCATATCACAGAGGCCCAAACAGCAAGCGGGGTTTTTGTCTGCTCTTGTATGCGTTTTTGTTGCGATACATTTCAAACACTTGAGCTGTGACATCATTTTATTTCATGAGCCTGTTTATCCATGTGAATCTGGGCCCTAAACCTCTTTCCATATTGGCCTCTAAGTCGTATAACACAAACAAAACAAATAAAATCCATGTGTTTCACCTGCAACAATTAAGCCTCCGCTAAGCTATGCTCTCCAGGTTACCGGTGATTGATCAGAACATGTTGTTGGAATTAACTAGAGGTTTCAGTAAAAAGTGTAATTTCCTGAAAATGTGCTCATGCTAAATTTGGAAGATCTTTGGAAAATGTTTTTTCTAGGAAACGTACTATAGCTTGTCTGACGATGTGACTCATGGCAAGCATTGCTTACCTAGTATTGGCAGGTTTAGCAAAAGGTCACTAATGACACTCATTGTTAATTTTATTATAAAGGGCAAAGTCAAAGAACGGCGGCCGATCCTTGAGGGAAAAACTGGATAAAATTGGACTGAATTTGCCCGCGGGTCGCAGAAAGGCCGCTAACGTCACCTTACTAACTGCTCTGGTGGAAGGTAAGCACCTTATGCCAATTATCTTTCCACTATTGTTATTGTAAAACTAGTTTTAGCATAAATGCTAAGTGAATTTTTGCTTTTACAGCGACAAAATCTGTCGAGGTTATCATGAAATTCTAGAATGAAAACCCCCCCATTTGCAGTCAAGTCAATGGTAGATGCCTGAAAGATTTAACTTAGAAAACCACTTAGTGTATGACTGTTGCATTAAATTGGTTTAAATGAACCGCGATAACACGGAATGTGCTAAATGCTAAAACAATAGCTTTGGCTTGATTTTTATGAGGTTTGAATGTAGCGAATTTGTTACCAGGCAACTATTTGTACTGTCAAAGTCTTGCGTCTAAATTCCAGCGGAACATCTCGAGAACTAGTCAAAAGCCAAATGATGTCGCGATCACATGCAAAGGTTATCTATGGTAGCTCTACTCGTGTACAATATTGGCAATCTGTAATTTCATGACATTTCATGTTCACCTTTTCGCATCAGTATAGCTAACCAATGAGTCACGGAGACATTAGCGCAAAGATCACGAGTTAACTAGCACCAGGAGCGATGCAGAATACTTTTAGAATTCTCTTTTAATGTCACCATTCTCACCACTAATGGGAGCATGGGTCTGAAGCAAGAACATGACTAGAAGGCGTAGTTATTTACAGACCTTCAAAGCTGAATTAGGGCTTGTTATCACATGTTCGCTAGCCAAGAGGAGAAACTGACCTTAAAGACGTCGACTGTGAATAATGTGCTAGTCTATCAATAAGAGCCTGTTGGGTCTAGGGGACCGTTAGACGCCTTTAGCTACAAAGGCTCATTAAAGACATGCAGTGTGACCACTGCCGTCCGCAAAAGAGAGTCTATTCATCTGAACCCATCTCAGCTTAGAGAGGAAACGATTCTTTACGTGATGCCATTTTGAGTCATTTCCAAGCCGATGGAACTGATGTTGACTCATATTTGCGGTGCAGTCATATGCTGCTTGAGTCACCTGGTTCTCATCTGATCCTGTCTGCAGGTGAGGCCGTACACCTGGCGAGAGATTTTGGGTACGTCTGTGAGACGGAGTTTCCCGCCAAGGCCATCGCAGAGTACCTCGGCCGACCGCACGTGGAGCGCAATGAGATCAACTCTCGCAAAACCATGCTCTTGGCAGCCAAGTGAGTAACCATCCCATTTCACATAAATCCCAATCCCATTAAGGTTAGGGAGGGCCAAGCCCATTTTGATGGAGCCATTTAGCAGTCATCAGTCTGGAAACGAGTCCCCCTGCTTTTCCGAGGGTGTCTCCACCTGAGCAGAACAGGCTTCTGAAATCTCTGCTTTATGGTTTAATACTTTAACTGGTCATCTAATCTTTCAGGCAAATCTGTAAGGAGTTCACCGACTTGCTGACTCAGGACAGATCTCCTCTGGGAAACTCTAGGCCGGCTCCCATTCTCGAGCCAGGGATTCAGAGCTGCCTGACTCACTTCAGCCTCATCACCCACGGCTTCGGCTCTCCGGCCATCTGCGCGGCTATGACCTCGCTGCAAAACTACCTCAACGAGGCGCTCAAGCAGGTGGACAAAATGTACGTGAGTTCGACCGGAGACTCCTCGCAGGCCTCTTCCGACGGCTCCAACAAAGTAGACAAGATGGACAAGCACAGAAAGTGAGGCTGAGGTCGAACTCGATCGGACCGTTTGAACGCAACAGCCGCTTTTGTAGCGGAGTGACGTTTTTCCAGACCTGACTCCTCCTCTTCGTCGTAGTTTCCGTTCTGCTTTGTTCTCCCACATCAAGATTAAGCTTAAACCCGAAGCCCTCCTGGTTCGCGTCTTGGTCTTCCAGCACTTTCTCCTCCACAAACACATTTCAAAGCTTAGCCTCAGTCGAGACAGTTCTTTATCGAGCGACGAGTCATCAGGAAGTTATCTATCAGAGGGGAACTGCAAAGAGGAAGTTGTTGAGTTTCCCAAAGACACCATTTCAAGAGTTGACGTGGATTTAAACTGTTTTCTTTTCGCTACCAATCTGGGAGGAGGAAGTTTGGTTTCTCTGTGTCCTCCTCCTTGGTGCTGACCTCCCAATGGACCAAGGATGTGACCATGTATGAGACATTATAACTTGTTCTATGCTTGACTTCATTGGACGCAGTGTTATTGTTTTTCTGTTCTTTGTGGGAGTGTTGTTGGCATGAGTGACTGTTTTGTGCGCATGGGTGTACATGATTTCCAAACGACCCTTTGTGCTGATCAGTGGATTCCTCTAAACGAGAAACGCTCAAGATGTATTTGGCTTAAATTTCCACTGAGAACAATTAAAGGACCTTTTTAATTAAGTTGCCGTGATCAAATCAAGTATCATACGGATGGGTGTGTGTGCATGTTTGGATTCGTATGAGCGTACAACCTTGTTGTTCATCTTTTTGATGCCTTTTACGTCAGACTAGAAGTTAAATGTTCCATTTGTCTTTCCCCAAATGTAAATATTTTCTAATTTATGTTGTAATTTAATGGGATTTGTAAATATTGGTACAATTATGGTGTTTGGTTCCACTTTTTAAAAAAAAGATGTGTTAAGCTTTTATAAAGGGGTTTGTTTTTTTTTATCATATAGTGGTTAGGCTACGGGGTCGATATTCTTTATAGAAATGTGTAATATTGGTTTAAAGCTGTAGGAATAAAAACTCAACACTCTTGATTTGCGTCTTCCAAGACTCCCCGTTTATGACGCCGAGTTGTACACTTCACTACACACATGCCCTGCCAGCGAGGCATGTCGAACACGGCCAACTCATGTGTATAAAGATTCCTTTTTAAAATAAATGTCAGCAATGCTCACAGAAAGAAGAGTAGTGGTCGTCATTGCACAAAGCAGGTCAAACGAAGGCTTCTTTTCCTCGGAAAAGAAGAGCGAGCTGAACATCTGTCTTATACCTGGATTGCTCTTCGAATGTTTGCGTTACTCATTTGCTCGAAACGGACAGTTCCCCTCTTTTCATAGCCACGCTTATCTCGCAAATTGGCGTGACAGGACAACAGTCAATGTGTGTGAAATTTCCGCATCGCTCTTTTCATATTTAAATGCTCTACTGTGTGGTTTCGAATGAAGTGACGGGGCTGTTGAGAGGAGATAAACAAAGCCATGAGAGAATATCGACCTGATGCTTTTCTGTTTTATTTACAGTGCCGCTTTGTTATGAACGCACCATGTGGCTGGTTGCGAACCGGTTTATTCATCGCCCTTTTTGTTTGTAAAGTTAGCCTGTACATCTCACTCTGTTTAATCCTCGAGATTCAGATGGCTGATACCGCGCTATACAGATGCAACTATCGCATCTCCTTATCAAAACTAACCCCTATCTTGTCTCGTTCTCACAGCAAACGCTCCCAATTTCTCGTATGCAATGAAATCGCAGGTGTGTGTGAGCAAGTGTGCGTGTCTGTCTCCGTTGAGTGACTGACTCATGCAACTGAACTGACAGTAGAGCAAGTGTGAGCTTCTCCCTCAGAACCTGTTGGACCAGATGTGCGGCTTTGCCGCGCGCCCACAGTTGGCTGTATAACCGCCTCCACTTACTCGGATTCTTTTCCTGCACAAGGTTGTAAGTTGAGACACAGCAACTTTGATGGACCTGCTTTGATGGTCGGCTGTAGGTGTTGGTGGCAGAACTTCCTCTTGTACCTGAAAGGTGTTGATCTGTGTGAAATGCGGACGCCGAAAGACACACACCCTGATCAACACACACGCAAACACACACACTTCGAGTGTCCCGTGATGACATGCCTACACGGAAGAGCTGGAAAAACATTGCATCTCTTTAAGATGCTTTGTCCTGAGGATGCATCGTGCTTGTTTATACAGGCAGCAAGCCAAATCTGAAAATGGCAACTGATATAATTAAAAACATACAAAGATGAACTCGAGACCCACATTCTGATACAGCTCTGCTCTGTTTAATAATTACATTATTTGTCTTCATATTAAGTTCTTTACAGATTATAGTTTGTCCAATGCAAAATTTGCCGCAAAAATGCTTGCTGACTGGGATAAGATGAAAACGAGATGTTTTTACTTACCTTCGTGTTGTTCTAAACTTCATTTCTTTCTTCTGTGGAAAAATGCACAAGATTTTTTTCTTCTCATACATTAAAAGTCAATGGTATCCAATGTTGGTTTGCTCCCCCCGTGACTTTCAGTGCATGAACAAAACCAGTTAAAATATTCTTCAAAACCTCAGGGTTTTGTTTTAATAGAAATTTTCACTAACGTGTGTGCAATTAAATCAGTCCTCGCTCTTAAAGGAAATAGTTTGTCTCAAGTTGTTTTAAACCTGTGTGGATTTCTTTCAACTGTTGAACTCAAAAGAAGATATTTTGTAGAGTTCACTGACATCCGTAGTATGTAAAAAAATAAATAATGGCTTCCCGTCAAACGTTTGGTAACCAACATTCTTCAGAATATCTTCTTTTGTGTTTAGCAGAAGAAAGAAGCTCAAATGTCTGTAGGGTGAGTAAGATGACAGATGCTTCTTTTAATGGCCTAGGTTTAATAATCTCTTAACCCTGATATTATTTATCAAATCAATACATGAATAGAGTGAAATTTAATTAGCCAAATAGCCAAAGGCATTGGACCTCTCTAAGAAGCTGTGTTGCTATGCTGAGCTAACATTAACAGCATTTAATGTGCTCTGGTTTTGCATAAATTATTCTTAATGTATGCGAATATCCTCATTAAGCTTTAAGGCCAAATCTAGGTTTCTTGCAACCCTTGATTCGATGACCTGTGCTAACGTAGGTCAAAGGCAATAGCAAAAAATACGCTTCCGGATGACTGCAGAGCTTTTATGTAAAGAAAACAAATCTATTCTCAAACTAAAACTCAAACACTAAAGTGTTGACTTGCCAGCGCTACATTAGTTGTCTGTGTTTGCCGTCATGCTTTTGTTTCTTGAATCCTGATGCTATTTATATACTTCAGAGAATCTCTTCTAATAGTAACCTACATGGCTTTATAACACATTTCCGTATTTGCATTTCTGCGAAGACATGCATCTCGAGACGTGTCGCAGTCTGGCTTGCGTTAGCGGTCATTAGCAGTGACACTGATGGAAATAGAAATGCCAAACCACTGCAACCGCTCTTTAAGACACTGGCTTCAAGTGGGGTTTGTAATTCCAGCGCCTGGATGTTTTCGCGTACTCATTCAGAAAGATGTTTCAGAACAAGCCCTTGCGTTCGGAACATTAGCAGCACATGCTTGACTTGGATGTCGTCGTGCAGATGGTTTCGCGAGAGCCAAGCCGAGGGGTTTCTTGCTGGTATGAGGAAGCCAAATAATGGGAACATAAAAGTCGTCGGAGGGAGGGATGTGTGCTTGTGTGCGTTTAACGGGGGGCAGGGACAACAAAGAATTCCTGCAGAAAATGCTGGGAATGAATTTAAATTACAGACGAGGAGGAATTCTTCTGCATGTTTGGGTGAAGCAGGAGCTTCCAGGAAGAAACGCAGACACCGACGGGGCTCGCTCTCAGTCCCAGGCTTGCCAGATTTTACTTTCTTGAAACTTTTGCATTCGTGTTTTGGAAGGGAATCTCTGTTTGGTGACCAGAGGAAGACTAACGAGAACTACGGATAACGTTACTGACCCTAGGCCAAACCCTAAAGCAAGACTTAAACGTTTTTTGTTTTTGGGTAAAAAACATAATGAATAACAGAAAACGCATGAAAGATTTAGAACTGTTCGTTAAAATATTGATCATGAATTTTATTATTTAGTTTTTACATATTTAAAATGTATATGTATGAAAAAAGTTTTTACAGTTATTAGAAATTTGTAGTAATTCATAGCTGATAAAACATGTAAATTATGTAAATTGTTAGCATCACTCTTGGTGTGTGTGGAAATTCATGAAGCGTTGAAAATAATTTAACACATAATTTTTTCAAATAATTTACATTTTTAAAATTAATTATAATAATATAATTCATCCATTAATTGCTTTAAAGTCCAGTGGGTAAATACAAATAATTTTTTATTGTTAATTTCATTAGTAATCAGTAGATATTTTATTAGTTTATTAGTACACAATGGTTTCTGTTACTGTGTAAATTCTGGTATACTTGTGTGGTGTGCGTGCTTATTTAAAGACGAAACGAAAACAGAAAATTAAATAATGTTAATGCATGAAGCATTTTAAATTTAAGAAAATAATGTAATAAAATAATAAAAAAAAATGTACATACTTTTTTACTTCTTTTTTAAACAAATAATCTACTTTTCCCAGATTGTTAATTACATTAGTAGTAAGTAATAAAAGTCACAGTGACCCATGTTATATGGACGGTGTAAGCTATCGTGAACTGATTCTTCTTTCTTTGACTGTTCTGTGGGAATGCGATGGTCTGCCTGCGTCACCCAAACACCCCTCCCTGTCTCCATCGCAGCACAATTAGCCTGCGCTATGGCTAACGAAGCCGCGGCCTCCTCACCCCTCCGCGGCAGACAGCAGATGTCCGTGTTTCTGCGGGAAGCGTCCGCTCCGCCACACCGACGGAGACGGCGAGATGGCTCTGGCTTTCTCAGAAACGGCCATTACCTACTTTCCTGCGCAAGAAATTACTCCACGGCTCACAAGACATATCCAGCTTAATTAAAAGCATCTGTCCCTCCTAACAATACGCGGCTAGTCCTGTTTATTCTCCTATAATGCACTAAACAGCGCTAATCAAAACAACCTGGCTGAATTCCCTGGCCAGCCTTGAAGCCATTATCAGATGCAAGGGATTTCTAAGAGTACTTTGTTCGTTCTTTCCTACAAAAACCCTCTCTTGTTGTATGGAATCATCTCTAATTGTCTTTAATTTGATGCCATGAGGGTGTATGCACAGAACGCCTGTTTAAATACTTTCAACAAACTATGTTTTGTCCGACTCATGCATTTTCTCTGTTTTATCAGTTGAGCTATTGACATGAAGTCTTGTTGAAAAGCAGTCAGACTGTATTGATTGGACGGTTGATGCTAATCCAGCATTGTTAGCTCCACCATATGGTTGATTCTCATGGTGCTGGGACGCTTATTTAAGCCGGGATGCTTATGATGTGACGGACAGGACGATGTGAATGACTGTTAGCAAACCACCTGTCATTGATGACGCGTGTTGAAACTTTATTTTGATCATCACTTTGACTCCCATTTAGTGTGCTTTATGAATAACGATTCATTGAGTCCAGTTAGTTAAAGAAATAGATTTATTGTTGCCGCCTTATATTATAGGTGGCCTTAACTACTACTGTGTGCTTACATTTAAATGAATAATTTGGTACGATTTGTCCCTGACCTTACCCGTATCCCACCTCAATAGCAGCAGAAGTGTTTTGAAGTAGAATATAAGTGCAATAAGTCCATCCGTTTTAGCGAGGACCGGTTAAGTTGATCAAAAGTGGCAGTAAAGATATTTAAAGTGCTTCAAATAAGTGCTTTTGAACCTTCTATTCATCCAAGAACCCTATGTTATATACATAAAACAGTAGGATACTGTATTTGGTAATTACAGTAGTAGTCCTGTAAAAAGACAGTAAGTGGCTGGCAACCCAGCTGCCAGTATTTTACTGTACTGTAAGTTTACAACAAAAAGTTTTACAGTGCAGCAATGTTTCTTGAGCAACAAATCAGCATTTCAGAATGATTTCTGAAGGGTCACGCGACACCGAAGACTGGAGAAATGATGCTGAAAATTCAGATTTCTTCACTCGAATAATTGTTGTTTTAATGTATATTCCAATAGAAAACAATTATTTAAAATTTTTCCACAATATTTCAGTTTTATTGTATTTTCAGTCCTTTTCAGTGTAATATATTAACACTAGTGCATATATTAGCTAAAGAGTCTATAGAGTCTTTCGCAATCCGAGTTGAGCAATACCATTTTGTGTGTGTGTGTGTGTGGATAAAGCTTTATGCAAAACTGGTCTATATTTAGCAGCTATTTACATATTCCTTCTAGAAAACCAGCAAATGTTGTAGAATTTTTTTTTTCAAATATATATTTTTAAAATCCTATTGCATTTATATATATATATATATATATATATATATATATATATATATATATATATATATATATAAATTATTTTCACTTTTTTACACAAGTGATCCAAAAAGAAGCATCTCCGGCTTATAATTTGGTTTCCTCTTACAGCAAACACTTCAGGATCATCCCTGTTGTTGTCTGATTTGTACTCCGACTGCTTTGGTTGCTGTAATGTTGTTTAAAAACGCTGTTACAATGTTCCGTGTTTAAAGCCCCTCCCTCTCAGCTCTGTTTCGACTTCCTGTGGGTGGAATCAGGTTTTAAATAGGACGTCCAGAGCCGCCCAAACCCTCCCGAACACACCCTGCTCGTCCCCGCATGGGACGCTCTATTTGACCCGCCGTGACTCAGATAACACGACACCTCTCATTATCTCACCATCTCTAAAACCAATCTCATTTTCCACACGAGTTTGAAGAGGATTCGAGGAACCAAACCGAACGGGTTGTTAAAGACCATAATTGCACCACCATCAACATTATTTTTCAGCATCATCAATCAGAGTTGCACATGCTAGTAAACTCTGGGCTGTGTCGGATGAGCCTTTGTGCCGTGTATTCATGGCAGACTGATTTGATTTCTCAGGTTGCTCTTTTAAAGCTCAGAAGACTCATTTTAGAAGTTATTAAGAGTCCTTATGATGAATTAAAAAGACATTCTGTGGGCCCTCGTGAAGGCACGAAGTCAAACTGATAACAAGAGACGAGTAATGTGAAAATGCATCCATCTCTGTGCGTCTAGTTCGGTTAAATTTTGCTTTGCATTTCACCAGAACGCTCTTTCTTGGCAGAAAGCATATGGCAAAGCTCCCAGGCGAGAGATACAGGTGTAAGTTGGTTTGTGTTGCGCTGGAAAAACACTTTGCGGTTTATTTACAATAACAGTAACAGATGTGAAACTGCAACTGCTAAAAGTGTCTTCTTTTTGATCGTTATGAATAATGAAACGCTAATTAATAATCCTGGCTGAGTGTGCAGTGACATGGAAATTCCCATATTTAAGGGAGTTACTTGGCTCTGACCGGCGGAGCTCTGCCGTCGTGAAAAAAACCGTCACATCTGCACCGTTTGGCTTTTATTTAGACTTTGAAGATTATTAACTGAAACACAATCACTCTCGCTGGCGCGTATCCAAGGTGAACGATGGCGGATACTTAATATAATCCGATCCGTGCGAGATGAGGTGAGGAAATATTGGCATGCATTAAAAAAAAAGTTTGCTTTGGGAATATTTTTGCCAATCCTTAGTTTCTTTTTTGTGAGTGTAGGTTGATGAAGTTATTTCCAGCGTGCCACGTGCACCAGGCCTTCGTTTAGGTAATTATCTTTAACCATTAAAGGAATGGTTCACCTCAAAACGAAACGTTTCTGCTGATGTAGGTGAGTTTGTTTCTTCATCAGAGCAGATTTGGATAAATAGCACTCCATCGGTTTAGAGCTGTTCTGGTTTGTAAACGGTGCACGGATTTCCCTCCTGATTCAGACCAGATTACTTCATTGGTAGAAAAAGCAATAAAAAACGTCCTAATGATGGATTCGTTCCTTAATATGTTTCTTTTGGCTTCACACGCTACCTGATGGACTGGAGTGGTTTGATTGTGGATTATTGTAATGTTTTCATCCTCTCCTTCTGACGGCACCCATTCACCGCACTGATCAACCGACGCAGTGCTGCATTTCTTCAGACCTAATAGCTCTAATCTACATCCTGAATAGCCTAAAGGTGAGGACATTTTCTGAAGGATCTGAGTTATAGATGTACGAGCCAGACGTTCAGGTTTCGTGAAACAGTTAGAAATCTAGATGTGTGTCAAGTTGACCCGGAGATTACTGAGCTAACTCACTAAGCCAGGTACAAGGAACGAGATCCCGCTGTAAGCACCGTGTGGAAGGCTGCGTTGGAAACTGTGAGAGAGAGAAAGAGAGAGATTAAGAAAGACAAAGAGAGTGAGGCACAGCGCCTAAAGGCGTAGACCAGTCTTTATGGTTCAGCGAAAGGTAAGACTCATTACTCGTTCTGCCATCTTCAACCAGCTGTCTAACTTGGCTAAAAAAAGGTCTCAAGGCCTTCCGCCTTCATGCTGATAACACCCAGATTCGGAGCTAGTTTGATGCAAAGCAGAATAGGCTAAATTAGCACGCGAGGAATTGCTTACAGATAGATCTGAATGTCTTGACGTGAATAAATGTAGGTTTACCCAGAAAGGTTTCCAGACGACGACGTTGTGGCTTTTATCGTTTTTATTTCACTGCTCACTTTTTTTTTTTTTTTTTTTTCAGTAAATGAGATTTTTTTACTTTTTAAGCTAGAAAATGCTCTCTGTTTTCAAACTTCAAAATTTCACATTTTATTCAATGTGTTATTTCTTTATTTTTTAAACATTTTTGAGAAGCAATATATGGATGGAATAGGTCAACGCCATTTTTTGTAACTTTAACTGTAAAAAAAAAAAATAAATAAAAAAAATAGAAGAAACACTAAAAAGAGACAGTAAAAGATGTAGATAGATTTGGTGAATTTAATAGAAGAAAGATAAAATAATGTGTGTGTGTGTGTGTGTGTGTGTGTGTGTGTGTGTGTGTGTGTGTGTGTGTGTGTATCAGATAAATAGATAAGTAAATAGATAAATAATTTTTTTAAGTTGAACCACTGCAAAATTTCATGTCTGTGTCAATGTTATTTGCTGTTAGCATTATATATAAAAAACGTATTACTATTATTGTTATTATTATTTTTATTATATTTGATATAAAATATATACTTTTAAAATGAAATAATTAAAGCTTTGCAAAAATTGGAGTTGCAATCTTATCTCAAACACAGCATAATCTAGTCCTGTCCATGTAATGTTATCAGTGTCTACATGCATGTTTTATGAAATATTCTGTCATTCTGTTTTGTTTTCTCTCCAAATCTTTCAGTTCTCATTCATCGACGTCAGAGCAAAAATCCTTCACTTCTCCTCTTTCTAACGGGAAGCGTCGAAGTTTCCTTCGAGGACGGCGCACTTTAAATGCGCTCATGTGAACACCGAAATTAGCAGTGACTTAAATGCGGGGCTCTTTCCTTCAAGCTCTCACAATAAACAAAACAACAAATAACCGCTAAAAAATGTCATCTGGTGCAGTAAACATGCCACACTTTGTCTAAAACCTGGAATGAATCTCACAGACATTAAGTGTTTCCAGTCTAGGGTGAATCATGGCTCAACCACACTCATTTCCTGTATGTGTTTATCTGGGGGGTGTGTTAGCTGTCCGGGCTTGTTTTTAGCGCAAAACTGGATGGAAAGAAGCAGGATGACTAGCTGGAGTATCACGTTTGTTTGTTTGTTTGTTCGTTTAAAATATTCGATTTAAAAATTCGAAGTTACGCCAGGCGGCGTTTAACGGAATGTTGGTGTCTCATGGGCTGCAGTGTTCCAAAAACTCTCGAATGTATCTCTTTCGAGGTTTTATTTCGAAGGCGACCTGTAATAAAACCGTGACTCGCCGCCGTCCGGCACCAGGCTAGGAGGATTCTCCTGAAATGCGACCGACATTTCCGTTCAGGTTCAGCAGGGTCCCTGTAGGCCGATGGCGGTGAAGATAGACAGTGAAAACACAATGTGAAACAAGTAAATGCGATGTATATTTACAGGCATGGAAGATAAATACGTAAATGCATTCGGCATGACAAGATGATGCCTATAAACGTGAACTATATGTTTATTCTGTCTTTTGTTTAGGTGCTGGTCGACGTTGCATCAGGCCACATTCCTGGGGAAAGATTTCTGGCAGAAGGAGCTGAACGCTGTTGAAATCTGTCTATGCCACCTTGTCAGAAAGTTCCCGTCTTTAAATAACAATGAGAACGAAGGGAAAGAGAGTTGATCCTTTAGTCCGTCCTGTCTGAGCGGATGAGGGCAGGACCGCTGTTTCATTTTTAAAGGAATATCCCGCCCCGAAAGAAAAGTGTCATCATCACGTCATGACTTTCTCTGCAGCGTGAAACTCCAATCAAGATATTCTGAGGTATCTCTAAATTCTTGTTTTCTAGAAGGAATGATAATGAATGAAAGGATGAATAGATAAATGTTGTATTTTTTTATCATAAAACAAAAGCTAAATATTTCGAAGAATCTATAAAAGGTCATTTTCTTCATAGCATAATAATAATAATAATAATAATAATAATAATATATTATAATGAAATAGATATATAAATAAATATATACATTTTAATAAATATTTAAATGAAATAATAAATAAATATAAAATAAAATGAAATGTTTTTATCATAAAACAATCTCTAAAAGGTAATTTTCTTCATATAGCATAATAATAATAATAATAATAATAAAATATACCATAATTAAATACATGAATAGAGAGATATATAAATAAATATATACATTTAAATAATTGTTTAAATGAAATAATGAATAAATATGAAATAAATATGAAATAAAATAAATAAAATGAAATAAATAAAATACATGTTTTTATCATAAAACAAAAAAACATGAATAGACAGATATATAAATAAATATATACATGTAAATAATTATTTGAAGGAAATCATAAATATAAAATAAAATAAATAAAAATGAAATATGTAAATGAGTGTTTTTTATAAAACAAAAGCTAAATATTTTGAAGAATCTCTAAAAAGTAATTTTCTTCATAGCATAATAATAATAATAATAATAATAATAATAATAATAATAATAATAATAATAATAATAATAATAATAATAATAATAAAATATATTATAATTAAATACATGAATAGACAGATGTATAAATAAATATATACATGTAAATAATAAACAGCATTATAACATTAATAATAATAATAATTATTATTATAAAATATATTGTAAATAAATACATAAAAAAACAAACAGTCATTTGTGCACTGTATTCCAAGTCATTATCATCCTATCACATTTCTTCTTTTTTCCACATTAGGAAGAAAAGTATAAAGGAAGGACGTAAGGGCAAGTAAACGATGGCTTAATTTTCATTCTTGGGTGAACTAGTCCTTTAAAACAAATGCATTGCCGAGCGAATAGACTAAACATCTAGGAAGCCAGTGTTTGTG
Organism: Puntigrus tetrazona; assembly: GCF_018831695.1. Lineage (NCBI taxonomy): Eukaryota > Metazoa > Chordata > Actinopteri > Cypriniformes > Cyprinidae > Puntigrus > Puntigrus tetrazona. The sequence goes on from NC_056704.1 coordinate 27,096,727, forward strand.
GTTCACTGACATTCTGAATGTTTTGAAATTCAACTCCCTATAAAATCCGCTGGAATGTGATGCGGACTCGGACGCAGGCTCGATCTCTCTCTCGTTTGTGCCTCAGCCAGCATGCACCTGTCCCGTCGAACAAGCGTGTCTGCTGACACAAACACTTCTGCGGATAGACAAACAAACAGAGATGAGTGAGAAAGAGATGAGCAGATTGTAGAGAGAATATAAACCGAGTCTTCATCTCTCATCGAAATGCACGCATTATTAATGTATCAGGCCCGAGCGATATGATTCAGTGGTGTCATATTTGCACCACACGAGTTTTACAATCTTTACTTGCTAAATAATAACCGATAATATATTTTTTCTTTCGTTTATCGTCCAAATAATACGACAATGTAACACAACAGTATTGTAAGAATCACTAATGCCAAAGAAACCATCACTCAATCAATCAATCAATCAATTAATGAAAAAAGGTCACGGGGTCAGGTAGTTACATATTTTTGTATCATTATGATTGTTATAAGTGTCTTTTATTACAGCAAAGCTAAATAAATGGCTTTAATCGCGGTTAATCGTGTAGACTTTCACCTAACGGGTTCGTGAATCTTTTCACTGACTCGGTTAAACGAAGCGGTTCAGAGAGTCATTTGTTCGCGAATCTCACGTCGTGGATCGCGCTGCTCTGCTGCCGCTCGCTCAGGACTGTCCGTCGAAATATCTTTCTCTATTCGCGACGATCGCTGCGAGCTTTAACTCGCGACATTTCGGCCGCCGCTTCGAAGCTCTGACTCGTCTGAAGCATCCGAGGCCTGCTCCTTCAACTAACGAAAAGCCGACGGGAGTCTACAAATCGCTTTCCTCGTTTGGTGGAATGATAAAAAGCAGCTCAGACGCTCTTCTTTTGGCTCTCACGGAAGCAGAAGGGCCGGATCGAGCCCGAACGATGCCAAAGCTGTCGCTTTTCGGCGAATTATCGCGTCTGCAAATGTGTTGAAAGGATTTCTGGTTCCCCTCGTTGAGCAATGCGAGCGCGCATCAGCTGTCAGACAAATCATCCTCTCCTTTTGTGTGTCACTGTCACAGCAGCTCGGCTTGATCTTTAAGACAGTTACTATGAATATAACAGCTACCGCGGCGGAGGAGACCGGAAAATCCGGTTTTCGCAAAAAGTCCCTCCCAATGCATCTTTCACAGGTATGCGTGTGTGTGTGTGTGTGTGTGTGTGTGTGTGTGTGTGTGCGCGCGCTTTCTCTTCATCGCAGATGAATTAGAACTCGACTCCTTTCATGTTGTGGTGGTTTGTCATTGTCTAGGGTGTGAGAAACAAATCCAACTGTACAGATGCAATGACTCACTCATTCAAGGCATCATGGGCTGGGAAGCGCGCAGAAGGACAAGGTGTGCTGGTTTTTTGGCAGATGTTTTCGGAGCAGGGAGCAGATCAGCTATTGGGAAATCACATTTCTGGGTGGTGGTGACAAACACTGCGAGGAAAGACGTGTTATTGTTTATGATTTCCAGTGAACGGTTGCAGACGCCGTATTCCGCTATTGCTTATATGGGAAATTTTAGCTTGCCTTGTTTTATGGTGAACGAAGGGGTCCTACGGAAGCTGTTCCAGAAATGTGGACAACACATCATTATCTTTACTACTAAATATTTTTAATAATAATAAAAAAATCATAAAAATTAAAGCCAGTTTATAGAAAAGGCAATTGCAATCTGATGAGCTTATGCATTTTTTTAAAAAAGTGGAAGAAGCAAGCAATATTTTTAAATATATACATACAAAAATGGTTTAACCCAAAATATTACGGCCAAGCTTCACTATTATGAAAAATGATGAATACGTTATTGAAATAACCGTTAATATGCATTTTTTTTTGCACGGTTGTTAACTAAAACTAAAACTATAACATTTTTCGTTACTTAACATGATTAAAAACAAATAACGAAATAAAATAACTGAAATATTTTCTTTTGATTTCTAATTTTATATTTATTAAATAATGATATGTTATTTAGGTGAAATTAATTATTTAATTAATTATTACACAAAAAGGCCAAAAAAACGAATATGGCTAAAACGTTCAAATTAAAATGAAGAAAAAATATTTTATTAAATATTTTAAAAAAGTAACACAGTGATACTAAAATACCGGGGGCTTGTTAGGTGCGTGATTTGTGCCTCAAATCTCATTTTTCTAAGAAGTGCCTGATTTTCTTAAAATTTTCGGTGGATGATAAAGCAGACGGTGAACGCCCTGGCAGCCTCCCGCCACCTCTCACGTTTTCACCAGAAAACATGCTCTAGTTCTCACATTATTACGCTCAGTGTTTCGTGCGGCGTCCTCAACAGCGGCAGAAGTATGCGGCCCGTGAGAGAGTTCAGGTCTGAACGTGTCAAGCCGCGACATGTTTTGCTGAATTTGCACAGTACGTTTAATAAGGCCAGATGCGTAACCCTTTACAGGCGGCATGAGAGAGACAAAGCCCTTAATTCCTCTTAATCGACCGAAAGGATTTGCAGAACCGGAGAATACAAATGTTACGGGATGTTTCCAAAATGCGTGGCGTTAGGTGAGGTGTTAATCAAGGACAGCCTCGGAAAACCTTTACGATTCCCCCCTCGTTCGTTCTTGTGCATCCCGTCTCGGTCTGTGGTATTTATTCACGGTTGGTAGGGAAGTAAAGGCTCTTTTGGTGAATCTAAGCGCACTCACTGACCTCTCGGTGACGGCCTTCTCAACAAAACCGGAAGTTATTACCGCGAGAGAAGCTGACTTTCGATTAGAGCAAGAGAACGAATTAGACTAAACTTAGTAATGATTCAGCCCAGATTGCTGGGATCGGTTTCATCTGGACAGTATCTTTTTCGGAGCCCTTATCTATATTCCCAAGACGTCCCTGAAGGATATTGAAACAATATTCTGCAACGCTTCATGTCACATTGCTCTGTATTCTGTAGTTGCCGGTAGGCGTTTTCTTACAGCTGGATAGTCTAATGTTACTGGTGGGATGCCGACTAACCCTATCTTTGCTACTTTGCACACTTCAACTGGATTTCAACTTTTAGTTTTTTCCTCTTTGGTTAGGATCACAAAGCGATACATCGTCGTTCATTTTTTGCCATTTGGTGAAGTCACAAATCAATAACAATAACAATAATGAATTAATAAAATATTCAAATGGACGTTTCTCTTCTATTAAGACAAATAATAATAAAAAGCAATATTTAAAAAAAAATAAATAAAGTTTTTAAAATGTGGATCTACGACAAATAGGACAACGACGGTATTGATAATATTCAGAATTTTGTGGTGGGTTTACAGATTGTAAAATTTTACTGTAAAAAGTAATTGCTGATCTAAAACCAAATTAAAGCTATAATAATAACAAGACCGAAATGAAGGGTGTATATATATATATATATATATATATATATATATATATATATATATATATATATATATATATGTACACACACATTTTTATATTATTATTATTATTTCATTTGTATTATTATGCTACTCCTATTTAGATAGTTAATATAAAATATAAAAAAATTGTTATTTAAAAAAAATATATATATATATATAGATATATATATATATATATATATATATTTGATATATATATATATATATATATATCTCAAAATAAGAGTGAAATATCCATAAACTATTTGAATATTTTATTGGAATAAATTGATGATTTCTATAAATCTTTTTTTAATTCACATTTAGTCTGTTCCTCTGTTGTGGCGTCACCGTCTCCACAACCAACAATTTTGCCCCAAGTAATGATTTATGCTAGTGTACTTGTTTACCGAGGAGACGTCAGTGCCAGCGAAGAGCTAGAGATGAAATATGAGACATGTGATGTGGGACGAAGACAAAAGACAAATACAAAAAGTAAATATCCCTTTGTGAACGGAATAGAATTATCGTGCGTAATTTCCAGTCAAGCTGTAGTTTGTGAAACGATGCCGTAAAAACAGCGTGGGTTTAGGACGCGTAAAAAGCCGGCTGTAAAATCACAGAATGCGTAAAATTAAACCTTTTTCAGCAGCAGCCTCCCTTTTTTTATGTTTGCGCAAAAAATGATGCTTTCCAGATGCACAGACGTTGATCTAAAAATGATCAAATACCTGCCCGCTTTTATTTCCACTCCGTTTTTTTTGAGACAGTATCATCGCGTTTGTCTTTTTTTCTCTTCTCAGAGATTTCTGCGTGTTATGCTAGGCTAGACCGCACGCTATGCTAACTGACAGAGCCTGTTTTGTGCACTTGGCCTACAGGGTGAGGTCACGCAAATCTGGGGCAAGACAAGGAGGTCAGAGGCAGTTGAACCGAAAGCGTGTGAAGGTGATCTGCCCGATACACGCTGCCCTGTGTTTGTCTGTGTGTGTCTGGGGGGCTGAAGCCAAGGAAGTGGATGAAAGAGGCAAAGCCAGGCCGAGGGTGGGAGGGGAGCCGCGTGTAAACATCCTGCGGGCAACGGGACTCGTCCTGGGAAATATTTGTCTTAGCTGGTAACGCAGAGAGGCAGCCAAAGCCTTCATCTGGCCCTCAGCTATTTTCTCAGAAAATCTGGAGGGACGAAGGGCGGAGAGGAGATGGACAGAGAGAGAGCACAGTGATGAGTAAATAGCAAAGACGTCATTTACAGTGGGAACATGGGCGATTTTTGTCACCGCACGATTCGGGGGGAAAAAAGTGTTTTTTGGCGTATTTTGTGTAGGACATAAACGTAAGCTCAATCATTAATCAGTCATCGTTTGGAGTCAGATTAGCTTATGTTTTTGAACTTCTGCTCACTGAGGATGCATTTATTTGATCAAGCATACGGAGAAAGACGTAAAATGCATGTATTGAATATATTGTGAGATGTTATTTATGCGAACTTTTTCTTCGTCACACGATCCTCCAGAAATCATCCTAATATTCTGATTTGCTGCTCAAAAATTCTGATTATTTTCAGTGTTGAAATCAGTTGTTTTGTGGAAACCATAATGTATTTATTTATTTTTTAAAATAAAATGTTTATTTATTTTATCGGGATATTTAAAGAATTTTTGAGTTTAGAGAACAGCATTTCTTTTATCAGTTTAATTTGTCATTAATAAAATTAATAAGCACGAATTTCTGTCGAGAAGAAAAGAAAAGAATAAACACAAAATTTTCTGTCCACTTGTTTGCTCAAGTTTGCAACCAGGCTGGTTTGGTCACCATTGACTTCTATAGCAGGAAAAAAAATGCTATGGAAGTCAATGGTGACCCAAAACGGCCTGATTACAAACTTTCTTCAAAATATCTTCCTTTGCGTTCAGCAGATCAAAGAAATTCACACAGATTGGGAGCTACCCTAGGGTGAGCAAATTCAATTTTCATTTTTGGGTGAACTACTCCTTTTAAATTTTCATTTATCCAAAGCGACTTACAAATGAGGACAATGGAAGCAGCCGAAATCAACGAAAGAGCGAAGATAGGCAAGCGGGTCTCAAGCTAGTCGAACACAATAATGCACGTTTTTAAGTATAGAATTAGAATAGAGTTTGCAAGAGTTAGAGGATCGAATAAAGATGGAAGATGGCTAAGAAAGTACACGTTTACTGGGTTGTTAGCTTTTCAAAAGGTACATATTTGTACCTAAAGAGTCCATTTTGGTACCTTAATGGTACATATTAGTACTTAAAGTGTACATATTTAAACCTAATAGGTACAAAAATGTACCTTTTGAAAACGTACCATCCCAGTGACGGCTTTTGTACCTTTATGTCTGAGATATAAAATATATGCAAATATTTTATACTACCATTTTAAGCATTTTCAGCCGATTCATTCCCGGACCCGTTCATCACATAACATCACAATATTGTTAAATAATTGAGCTGCATGTCTAATATTAGACAAGTTAGGTAAAACTAAATAAAGCATGTAAAATTTCAACTATAGCAAATATCCTTTTCATAATAGTTACGATATGCGGCATATTAATTTACACCCCGTTCTCCCACGCCATTTTTTTGGAGAGAAAGCGCCGCCTTTGGCAAGCGTCTGTGGTCGTAGACCGAACTGAGAGGGCAAGAGGAGGAGAGGAAGATGGATGCAGACAGGCGATGCAGGCGTCGTGTCCCGAGGGCCGGAGCTCAGGCGCGGGGGACGACGGGCATCGCGGGGCCCCCGAGGGCGGGTGTTCGGGGCCTCTGGAGGTGGAGGAAGCGACCGAAGAGCTTCGCCAGGCGGATGCACTCAAACGCAGAAGGAAACGGTCCCATCTTGTAGCTCTCGCAAACGGTACGCGCTTTACACGCGGTCACACGAGTGGACAAGCAGATAGATCACACGCACAAGATCCTCGCGGTTTAATGAAACGCGACGCGGAGGAGCGTGCATTTGTTTCTCATGCATGTCTGGAGGCCGGAGCCCCGTGGCGTAGCATTTCCTTACACTGATGAAATGACACAACGCATTCCTATTAAACCCTGCAAGATCGTCTTAGAATATATGGATAATGACGCTCATGTTTGATGGTATTCATGTTGGTATATGCTTAGTAAATATGTCGTCGATTTATAGAGGTGTAACGCAGATCAAATTCAATGGTAGGCCATTAGACGGAAAAATATTTATATTTATTATTATTAAATAATTTACACTATCCGTTAAAAGCTTAGTATCTATTTATTATTTATTAGAAAAAGTGTTTAGCAATATTTCGAGTTATCCCGTATTTTTCATATTTTTAAATAACATTTTTATTAATTTTATTTTAATTCATTTTTGTAATTGTACTACTTCTTTAATATTTCTTATTGACTTCATTTTTATTTCAGGTTTTACATTGTCCATTAAAAGCTTAGTATTTATTTATTATTTATTAGAAAAGTGTTTAGCAATATTTCGAGTTATCCGTATTTTTCATATTTTTAAATAACATTTTTATTAATTTTATTTTAATTCATTTTTGTAATTGTACTACTTCTTTAATATTTCTTATTGACTTTATTTTTATTTCAGGTTTTACATTATCCGTTAAAAGCTTAGTATTTATTATTTATTAGAAAAAGTGTTTAGCAATATTTCGAGAGTTATCCGTATTTTTCATATTTTTAAATAACATTTTTATTAATTTTATTTTAATTCATTTTTGTAATTGTACTACTTCTTTAATATTTCTTATTGACTTCATTTTTATTTCAGGTTTGATTTTACTCAGCCAGCGTTTCGTGTCAATTTTATTTATTTATTTTTCATCTTGTCAATGTGAAACAAAACAAAAACAATCTGAAAAATATGCAAAATATATTTCAGCGTGACAGAAACCGGAAAGGGTTTATTTACTCAAAAGTACTTGGGATAAGAAAACACGTAAATGCTTAATTAAATAAATAATAATAAAAACTGGTCAAAGTAAAGCAAATTGTGTTTTTTCTTTACAAAAGTTTTTGATCGTTTACTCTTCGTTCAAAATATCTCAGCGATGGCACAGCAATGCCCTGCCGGGGACGAATATCGCTCACTTTTTCCTAGAAGTTGATGCAGAAATCTAGATGTAGCCTCTGTGTTGTACTGAGCCATTTTGAGACGATGCTAAGCCGCAGAGAGACGTGTTTAAACACGCAGGCTTTTCACTGGAGGAAAAGTGACAGGATGGAAGAAATTAACACGCACACGCACGCGCTTGCATGAGTAAGCCGGCCAGTTTTTATTTGCAGGGTTTATTGCAACAAGTCTTTTTTGCGCTGCGACTAATTTTGAATATTTTCGCTTTCTCATAATATCATCTTAACATATGCGTCTTTCGCCCGAGCGTGAGTCGCAGTTCAAGGAAGCCAACCAAGCCAATTTATCACAATTTGTCTCTTCTAATCATTCTCATCTGGAGCTCGGCAGCACTTTTCGCAATAGCGCATGCCATGACATCGTCCCTGACTCATTTTCTGTGAGGAAATGTCATAGGACTGAATCTCGGAGCCAGAAACAGAGTAGAAACTGAAGTCTCGGCGCGAGCTGGGTGTTAAATAACACAAGTAACACAAATCCACTACTGTTACAGACACGGCATGTGCAACAGCTTGTATTTGCATTATGATTTTCTCGTTTGTCGTATCAATATTGATATTAGGCTTTGAGTTCAGGCTTAAAGGAAATGAAAAATGAAAATTTGCAGAAAGTGTACTCGCCCCTGGGGCCACCCGGGACGCAGGTGAGCTTGTTTCTGAATTCGGATTCTGAGAAATGCAGCATTTCGTCACTCGCTCGCCGACGGATGCTCTGCAGTGAATGGGTGCCGTCAGAACGAGAGCCCGAACAGCTGATAAAAACATCACAGTATTTCGCTTTTCACCACTAATGTGTAGCGAAAAGTTAACTGATAAACTGCAGTCGTGTGCATTGTCCTCTTTTTTTTATCAGATATTTGGACTTTCATTTCACGGCACCCATTCACTGCAGAGCATTCGTTGCTGAGCAAGCAATGCAAGGATGCATTTCTCAAAAGAAAAAGAAGAAACAAGCTCATCTACTTCTTTCATGGCCTGGTGGCGAATTTTTTGGGGTGAGCTTTTCTGTTAAATATGAATAATATTTTCTGATTTTGCACTTAGTTTGTACAGGTAATGATTTTGGTGCACTATTCATTTCAATGATTGCCGGAACAGACTGTATCTCTGTGTTGTTTTAAATGTACAGCTACCACGTCCGACATAAAAGCCCTTTTATGCTCCACGAGTGGAAGGGGGGCATATTATGCAAGAGCCTGTGGTGTTGGAAGGGCAAATTACATCGCTGTCTCTTCCAGTGAGCGTCACATTGTCACACACACTGCTGTCCTTCCCCAGAGCTCAGTGTAACCCTGAAGAACACCCACCCACCACACACACACACACACACACACACACACACACTACTTATCGGCACAGAGCAGTCATTGCACACCATAAAACACTATTTCTGGTAAAGTGTAATGGAGTAAGACAGGCTGGTTGCACTCTTGGAGGACTAACATGATGAAGAACTTTACCACCAGAGTAGTTTGGATGTCACAGAACCTTATTGCCACTAAGGCTTAAAAAGAAAACAATCCACCAAATCAGAACAATCTGGACCAAAACCTAGTGCGCTGCCTTGCTTTGTACTTCCTACATAGGCAGTTACCTTCTAAGGCAGCATTCTAGCTCAAATCTCTTTAGTGAGGTTCTAGGATTTGGAATGCCATTGTGATAAAAAATAAATAAATCAGAAAAACAATATTTAGATAAAATATTAGAAATAAAAATATAGTTTTAGTTATTCAGATTTTAGAATATTTTAAGATTTTTCTATTATTTTTCATTTTAATTTTTGTTAAAAAGTTTTAGTTTTGTGTGTGTTTTTGTCATATTTTTATTTTTAAAAACCAATTAAATTTTTTTTTTAAATATACGTAGTCTAGTTTTTAGTTTGTATTCATTTCTAATTCATTTTTAGTTTTAGTTGATTTAATGCATCAAACTACATTAAAAACATGCTTTATTTCAGATAAAAAAAAAAAAAAAAATATATATATATATATATATATATATATATATATATATATATATATATATATATAAGTTTAATAAGTTTAATAACCCATTTTTTATATTAATTATATATTATATTAATTTTATATTAATTTTATAAAATTTTATATTAATTAATTGTTTGCTGTTTGGATTTTTTTATTGCTATTATTATTATTATTATTATTATTATTATTATTATTATTATTATTATTATTATCTGTATTACTGTTATCAAGATATATTGGTCTGTTTGCAATCTTGAATTTCATGATGCAAAACTAACAACATAATACATTAAACACAAACATACAATTTTAGGCAGTTCTTTTTTGAAGTAGATAACTGTTTTGCTTTTTTTCATTATAAATGAAATACATTCATAATCAACATTTAGACCGCATTATAATTTGACTGAACTGACTTGAGAGGCAGCGTAAAGTTTTCGCTCAGTTCTTATGGTTCCATGAAATGCTGTCTAGGTAGGCCGCTAACCAGGATTTGAACCGCAGCCGTGCACGGAAGGTCAAAATCTTCCAATGAAACAGAAAACAGTTCATTTTTTATTATCTCTCTCTCTATCCATCTTTCCGTTTCCCCTTTGGCCATGCAGATGAGTCTTGTGAAGATTAATTAGTAAATTAACTGAGCCTCCCTCGGGACTTTAGCCACGCCTCCTGCCGTAGGAGGTGCACTCAATTAGATCTAAACAGAAGCTTTCTCAAGTTCCTGTGGGGAGGGGGACCTTTTAATTGAATTATCATTACGCCCTGTCCTGATTATTCTCTTTGCATTGTCCTCCATCGTGTTAGACGTCCTGCCTTCAGCGACAGCTCGTGAGTTTAATGAGAGTAGAAAGGGAAACACACAGACATGCATGTAACCCTTCTTCAGCTGCATGACCTCAGAAATATACAGTATGGCACTGTGTGAATACGCAATTGTATGTAATGCAAATGCTAAGTAATATGGATATTTGTCTACTTTTCAGCACCAATGTTTTGATTATTCATATATATATATTTTTTTTCATATCAAATTTACATAAATATGTAAAATATTTTATATCGTATTTATGTTTAATGAGAAGTGCACTGAGTGTTAATAAAAATGCATGAGCACACATTCAAATATATTTGGTGACGGCACATCCAAGTTGCAATGAGTTTGACATTCAGATGCCTTCATAACTTTGCAAATTGCATTTTTGTGGATCTCCTGCTTTCGCTCAACACGGAGCGTGTTATCATTTCTTACATGTAAGCGTATGACACATGCACACAGATGCAGGCTGAGGCACGCTCTGGCTCCTGTGTAGAGTCGGTGTGCTGCTGATTGACAGGGGATGATATACTGCGGGGGTCTGTGTAGCACGTGAACTCAGAAAACTGTTCCCTACGATTTTTTAAAATGGAAGTTTCAATCAAGATATTTCTACAGTCTGATGGGTTTTTAAAAAAGGAATAGTTCTCCCAAAACGTTTTCTGAAAATGTGTTCAGCCCCAGGTCTTACAAGATGTAGATGAGTGTCTTCATCAGAAATGTAGCATTCCATCACTTGGATCCTCTGCAGTGAATGGGTGCCGTCTGAACAAGAGCGTAAACGGCTGATAAAAACGTCACAGTAATCCACAAGTACTCCAAACCACTCCAGTCCATCAATTAACATCTATGGAGACCGAAAGCTGAGTCTGAAATGCTCAAATTCATCATTAAGTCAATTCATCGTTCATTTTAAAACAGTTATGCATCTTAATGCTTCCCCCAGTAGAAAAGTCAATATATGGATTTATGGATATACAGATTTTAAGTTTAAATTCTGTCATCGTTTACTCACCCTGAAGTAGTTCCAGACCTGTATGATTTTTTTGGAACTTGGTCACCATTAAGCTCCATAGTAAAAAAAAAAAAATACTATGGAAGTCAGTGTTGACTCAAACAACCTGGTTACAAACTTTCTTTAAACCATCTTCTTTTGTGTTCGACAGAACAAAGAAATTCATACAGGTTTGGAACTACTTGAGGGTTTCATGCTTCTTTTTAATGGATTATTTGTGATTCATTGGTGGGGGATGGGTTGTTTTTATCAGCTGTTTGGACTCTCATTCTGACGGCACCCATCCGCTGCAGAGGAACCTTTGGAGAGCTCCAAAGCTCCCAGCGTTCTAAATCAGAACTTAACTGGAGTCGTCATGGTTACCAAATAGATGCCATTCTGAGTTCCGAGGCATTTCACTGTACAACTTTCTCCAGGGAACCGTGTAACCAACGAGAAAACCCCAAACAGTGCTCGATAAGAAGAAGAAGAACCATCGGCTCTCCAACTGTCCTGTGGCAGACAGCCCTGTGTAAATTTAGATGTTTGTTCCTCTCTGTGGTGATCCGCGGGGCTCCTTCTGCGATGGCCGACAGTGTGTCTGCTTTCAGTCCCTCTACATCTGCAACTGATCTCCAGCAGACCAAAGATTCTCAGAGAGCGAGAGAGAAAAAGCAAAAGGGAGTAAAAGAAAAAAGGGGAAAAAAGCAGTTTACAGCGCATTGGTACATCCTGTCTTAATGAGAACCCCCATCTGTCCCCAGCAGGACGGAGAAAGGGCCGGTTCTGTGGAGAGAGAGGACAAATAAAGGAGGAGAAACCGAGGAGCCGAGGAAGGGGGCCCCGCGGTGACCCCTGCGCATAGACGCTTCTCATTAGCTTAAGCCGGGGAAGCTTGTTAACCTCGCTAATCGCAGAAGGAGCTCGCAGAAAGAGCTGGAATTTACTGCCAGTTTTTTCCTCATCAAAGGACAGCATGTTGCGGAGAAGCGAGGGGGGCGACTGTGTGTTTAGGGAAGGTGTGGGGTTGCGTTTGACGAGAGCGTCCCGTGATGGGAAGGAGCGTTTCAGGCAGGTGTGACAGTTTGGTTTGCTCGCGTGAGCGCCAGAAAGCGTTCGCTTATGGTTCGCAGAGGAGAATGAAGAATCAAGCGTCGCCGGAAAATGGCTAGAAACCCCAAAAAATATCTGATATTTTAAGACATTTTAGCACGTTGCTCCGCGGTTGTTTTGAGAGCGTTGAGGGGCCGTGATTGGATTTTCAATTGCGAATCAGATTTTTATTTGAAGTCCACGTATGCACAGATGTGATTTTAGACTTTGAGTTTTTTACGTGAACTAAAATGCAATTCTGCAAAAGTGACATTTCTAACATTTACAAAGAATTTTCTTATTTAGGTAAATGCTTTTGTCAACTTCTTCAAAGAACCCTAGAAGTGAAAATGCGTGACGGTTTGCAGAAAAAGATCGAGCGGCACAGCTGTCGTCATCATTGATAATAATCAGAAATGTTGATTGAGCGTCAAATCAGCATATCAGAGTGATTTCTGAAGTAGTCATGCTGAAAATTTCAGCTTTGATCCCAGAAATTTCCTCTATTTTAGACTGCAGTCATGTTTAGCAATTTGACTGTATTTTAAATACGCAACAACACTTACAACCAGAAGTTTGTTTTAAACGGATAACGAGTTTTAAACACATGAGAAAAAGTAAAGGCATGTAGAAAAGCGAGCATCAGGAAACCTGTTTGTCGGGCGACAGAATGAAGCAACCAAAAGCCAATGAATCAAGCCGTTAAATTTTTACGAGCGCAGCTCAACAGACGGGACGGCTTGCGTGTTTTTTTTGTGTTTTTCTCTCATCGCAGTAAAAGACTTTCTAAAACGGCTCGCCGGCCAAGTCGAACTCAACACATTTTCTTAGCAAAATACACAAACCGCAGGTTAGTAAGTGCGGCTAAACTTTATCGAGCGGAGCTCCGGCGTTAATAGTGAAGTGTTTCGCTCCTGTCATGCATGAACATCTTCAAGCCTGCAGCGACTTGTCTTGTTTACCGCAGGCTTCAGGAACGCTGCTTCCAGGAGACTTTCCGCCGCTCACCTTTCGCATACCTCTCACGGTGCGTCACTCGCAGCGCCGCTCACAGAACGCTTTTAATTTGGATTCTGAAATATATGCCCATCGCGCATCGCTCGTTCAAGACCAGATTCACGGTTCAGCGACTGGGTTTCGGTGCATTGTGGGAAATGTTGTCAGCGGGGATGTGTGCAGAGGGCGGCTTTTGTCGCCTTTGTAAACTCTGAAATCCCGAGGCGAAGACAGAAGTGCGCTCAGAGGACGTGTAATCCATATGCTGAATCTTATCTGTTGCTTCTTGAAATCCGGCCTGTCAGTTTTGGGGAGGTTGTTGTTTCACCGCGTTCAGCGCAGGTAGAAACTCACCTTAATGAAGCAAGAGAGCGGGATGAAAAAACCCCAAAAACACATGCGTGTGCAAACACACTGCATGAATATACGTGCATGTTTGTATAAAATGATAATCAACCTTTTAGAATCTGCGCCATCTATTCTTATTTTTCAGAGTGACTCACAGTTATTGGAAATGGATGAAAAGAGGTTAGCCTCGCGTAACGAAAAGAGCATTATTATCTTATTCACATACAAATAAAAATAAGCAGAAACGCGTAAATAAATAAAAAGATAAACGAGTCAATAAATGCATGAGTGAATGATAAAATTAAAAAAAAAAACATGCTAAATGATCCATTCTGCCATCATTCTGTCTGGAATCTCGTGTATGTTCAGGAAAGAGGTGCAGAGAGATGTTTAGCCCATGATATGGCTCTCAATTCCCACTTCCTTTGAGATTCCGGTGTTGTTTACACTCATGATTTAATTATGTTCCTCCTCTTTGCGCTTATCGCTTGTTTTCGTCATCGCATAAAACATGAAATAAATAACTGGCATCTCTTTGTGTCAGCATGAGATGATAGATAGGTTACGCTCAACAAATAAAAGCAGATTTAGTGGAACCATCACACAGTAATGTAATATATATATATATATATATATATATATATATATATATATATATATATATATATATATATATGTGTAGAATTTGTAATGGTGTTACTATGAAGGCCCTCAAACAAAATTACTGCAAATTATTCTGCTCTGTTCATTTATTGAGATGTTATTCTTATTGTCAGCTGTCTATTAAGCAATTGGAGCAGCTCAGTTTTGACAGTTCTCCGTCCAGACACACTGCCTGAGCGTCTCTGAGGGGCCCCGAGGGCCACTGTCTCTCTCTGACCGTCTGATGCCACCAGCACCACGCGTCTGTCAGAGCTGTCAATCACATCACGAACACAACATTCCTTTGACCGTGACAGCGCGAGAAAGACGCTAGCAGAGCGGATCCTGATGCTCGGTTTCAAATAACTGAAATCACGATCGAGCTGTGGATTTAGCTTTTCACGTTAAAACGAAATGCACACTATTTGGAAACGCAAGCCCTCCATGCTACACATTTACCATAATGCAGTTTTAATCTTCTATTGCTTTTATAACTTTTTTTAAACGATAATAATTATGTATAGAAATTGTTAGCCATGTATTTTAAAAATATATAGATATATAATGCACTTTATCATTGCCATAAGGTTAGACTTTAGAATAGGTAACACTTTTGAATTATTAACTATGACTTTTTTTTTAATAAGGGGTTTCACTTTTTCCTGGTCCCTTTAACACGTTCTGCTGAATAGTAGTAGACTGATAGAGTTACCTTACCATAATGTTCAGCGTAATATCATAATATTTCATCAACAGAAAGCATGGTTGTGTCATTTTGCAGTTTGATAAATAAATAAATGTTAAAAAATGCAGCAAACTAATTTATTTAGATAAAAATGCTTTTATTAATTGATTAATTAATTTATTTAAAAACATAAATATCCATTTGGGTTAAGTAAATGCATGACAAAATTGTCATTTTTGGGTAAACTATCGTTTACTCTCATTTCCTTGTAACCCGTATTACATTTTCATATTTTTTTCATATATATATATATATATATATATATATATATAAATATATATATATATATATACACACTTATTTTCATAAGGGTAAATATATGCATGACAAAATGGTAATTTTTGGATGAACTTTTATCTACCCTCACTGTAAACTTGTACTACATTTGATTTATTTGGATTCCATACAGTTTTTTTTCTCTTTTTTTTTTTTTTTTTTTGCATAAAATGACTATAATTACAATATGTTTTCCACACAAGAAAAAAGAAAGTAGGAAAGAAACAGAGATGAAAGTCCGGCAGTCATGAGAGAGTAAATGCATGTCAAATTTTTAATTTTTGGGTGCACTTCCCCTTTAACATTTCTTCCTTTGAAGGTGATATAAACTGTAGAGTTTGCGTGTGGACTCTTTTGAGGAGGGTTGTTCGAGGACAGGGAAAATGAGTGCTGTGTGTGTTTGGAGCCAGGGATAATCATGGAATTACTCTGGAAATGTCAGTTTCATCTGGATTTGGTTATGGAGCGCATCCTCACGTGTGCCACTGCTCTAAACGCTGGAGACAATATCTCAGAGTGTGCTTTAATCAAATCTGCCAATAACATAAATAAACAAATAAATAATTAGAACGAAAAAAAGGCATATGAAAAGACTACATTATGATCACGGTGCAAAAAAGCGATGCTTTTCCTTTTTTGTTTTGTTTGATACAATTGTCTAATTCTTAAATCCAGATGCATTTCCTTTAGAATCAAAGTTATGAAAGATATCTAGTTTTTTGTGAGTGAAAATGAACATGCTTAAAAAAAAAAACTCCCAATGCGCTCTTTTAAAATTAGCTTAATTAGCAGTTTAATCACCACATATATATTATGTAATATATAATATAATATTTCTTCTCGTTTTAAGCATTAACTCACTTAATCTACACTTTTTTTTCCCCCCAGAAAACAAGTCATCTGCATTTTGATTCTTTAAGTACGTATAAAGAAAAAATGCTGAGGAAGATTTTTTCCAATGCATGCGATATTTAATGCATTTTTTGGCCTTTTGTGATTATAATGCATCTAATTCTGTGCATAAGCAGTTCACAGAAAACATGGCAAAAAAGTATGTCAGTGCAAATATTTTTTACATTTATAAGGGAAGAGTTGGACCATATTTATTTTATTTTTTGCAGTTCACTTAAATAGCTCTGCATTGTAACGAATTTTTGGGGGATCAAACAAATTTATTGCACGCAACATGCTTTGAATACCAGATTGCAATCTTGTAAAAAAGAATGAAAAGAAAAAAGAAAGAAAATAAAGAACAAGCTGTCAGCGCACTTGTCACTTCTAGCTTGTCATGTTATAAAGGAAGCGTATGTAAGCCTCGGGCACTTTGACCTTTAGGAATCCAAAGCAAAGATTTGCTAATTAACCAAGAGCTTTCTCTCTCTCTCTCTCTTGCACACACACACACACACACACACACACACTTTCTGTCTTGTTCATTAGCGAGACATGCAGATTAGAAGATTAATCTGCATAAATGCAAATGACATCGGGATTAGGTTTGCTCAGCTCTTGGAGGAAGCACATTTAAACGTCAAACGTCATTGACTCCTTGTTTTTATGGCCTGAACTCGTTTGGTGAGAAAGCAACTTGTCATAACGTCATTGCAGTTATTCTCACGAATATTAAAATCGTAGCACTTGGTCGCTTTGTCTCCTGCTGCAATATTTGCTCAAATCTGACACTAATTAGTCGGACGCAAAGTGTGTCTTAATTAAAACATAGTGAACTTGAATACATTAAAACAAATGAACCTTATGCATTGTGTCTGATTTTCTCACGTTGCACGAGAGCAGTGAATCTGGTTCTTCTCAAGACGCAAGATTACGCTCAGCACGCTAAAATAATATGAAACAGGCCGTGCCATTAGCTTCTATTTATTTGTGCACATTTATACACAAAACACACTAATTCAAAACGTTCGTAGCAGTTACTTCTGTTATTACGAATAAAAAAAAGGCTATGCTCTTGATCTTATAATTAATTCTGCTGTTAATGATAACTGAGAATGATGTTTCACATAACCGCACTGCATCATTTTGTTCACATGTACATCGATGTGCAGATGTTGTTTTAATTAAATGCTGTTGTGTTAATTCAGTTATAATAATTTTTTACTTACTGTATATTATGCATATTTGATTATAAGCATCAGCAGATTTATTATTTATAGATTAAATAAATTTTAGGGTCAGTAAGATTTTTTTTAAAGAAACTAAATTATACTCGCCAAACCTGCATTTCTTTGATTACAGTTAAAACTCTAAAAATGTGAAATATTATTACAAATTAAAATAGCCTTTTTGCTAAGCGAAGGCATTATGAATTGTAATTTATTTCTGCGATACAGTGCTGATTGTTCTGCATCATTATTCTAGTAGTGTCACTTGATCCTTTTGAATACGATGATATGCTTAAGAAACATTTATTATAATTATTAATGTTAAAAACAGTTGCGCTGCTTTTTTTTTTGTAGATTATGATACATTTCTGTTTTAAATACTACAAAGTGCAAAAACATATATCTGAAACAAAAAGTCTTTTGTGACGTTTACTGTCTGATTTATTAGCAGTAACATTATAATTGACAATTTTGCCAATATACAATCATTATTTTCACAAAAATGACTGTTAAAGGAATAAATGTTAATGCTAGTTTTTAAATAATGTTTAATTTGTTCCTTTTTGTGAGGCATTGCGACCTAAGGAGAATGGAAGGAGAGTTAAATTGGAGGCCTGACAGAGAAGAGGGGTGTATTTCAGTCCAGTTCTAAAGGAATGTTAAATAAACACTGTGCTTTTGTGTCCTGGCACCGCTGGTGCTCCAATAACGCCATGTGAAAAGGTGGAGTGAGGACGGAGCGTTTACAACGCCCGGTGGAGGGTGTGAATGGGGTAAGAAGGAGAATTGGGTGCTTGTGTTCATTAGCTCTCTCTGTGTGTGTGTGTGTGTGAGTGTGTGTGTGTTTGAGGGTCCTGAGAAGCATTTGATCTCCTACCGAGGGCCCACTGAGATGCACTGGCTAATTATCATGATCTAATGGCTGCTCCGCATGGACGGAGCCAAACCTGGGCTCACACTGTGAGCCTTAATACACACACGCACACACACACACACACCCTCTTTACACCCAGGCTGTGATACACACACCAGCAAAATGACTGAATAGAGCTGAGGTCAGGTTCAAAGAGACAGAAACGGGCTGTGTGCTGCCTAAATAGACAGCTGCCTTCTAAGGGAACATCAGTGTTGAAGATGCTGCTATGAAACCGTCAGTCTACTCTCCTCTACTATTAAAGTAGTCACTACCTAGAAAAAATTGCTAACCACACTGAATCTATTTCAGTAAACATAATATCTCTTAAATATTTGTGTTCAAAATTTAATACAGTTAATGTAGTAAATTATATTAATAAATCATATTTTCATAGACATTGCTTTAAATTATAAGTAGATATAATATTAAAGTATAGCAGTGCACTAAAAACCACCCTGGGCATCTTAACATCTCCTTAGCAACAACTGAGAACAACCACATAGAAACATACTAAAAAATCTCAGAAAAGCTTAGCACCACGTAGCAGCAAAACGGCTTAGAAACAACCTGGCAACCATGTCGCAAAATACTAAAACATTTAGATCATCTTAGAAACTGCAGAGCAACACCCTGGCAACCGCATAGCAACATGCTAAATGTTCTTACAACAGCTTAGCAACAGCATAGCATAAAGTGACTACTTTTAGTTTTTGACTTTAGTTGAATTGTAGTTGAGATCGAGTAAAAAAAACACCCTGGACTAAAAAAACACCCTGGACATCTTCAAGAACTGAGAACACCATGGCAACCACACATACTAAAAACTCTCAGAACCACTTAGCACCACGTAGCAGCAAAACTGCTTAAACACACCCTGGCAACCGCATAGCAAGATATTAAAAACATTCAGAACATCTTAACAAGTGCATGGTAAAACCCTGGCAACCGCATAGCAAGATATTAAAAACATTCAGAACATCATAGCAAGTGCATGGCAACACCCTGGCAACCGCATAGCAAGATATTAAAAACATTCAGAACATCATAGCAAGTGCATGGCAACACCCTGGCAACCGCATAGCAACATGCTAAAAAAACTCTTAGAAACAACCACTTAGAATCATACTAAAACACTCAAAACACAGTAACACCCTGGCAGCAGCACAGCAACAAAACTGCTTAGAAACGACCTGGAAACCACATGGCAATATACTAAAAACATTTAGAACCGCATAGAAGCACCCTGGCTACCACCTACTAAATCATAGTAGCACATTTACTCATAATTGACTCATAATGGTAAAATGTAAAGGCCGGGTTGTAGCGGCTCGCGCTAATTTACTGGTAGCTGTGGCGGTTTTTCTCGTTCTCGTCACGTAACTGGAGTTGGCAGCAGGCGTGTGTGGGACGCCAGAGCAGGAGTCCAGAGCCTCCAGGTACATTAGCGTCTGTGTGTGTGTGTGTTTGTGTTTCCATGACTTGTGAAAAGTGCCGTGCGTGGGATCGTAAGCGAGAGGGACAGTCGTCAGAGCGGCGGGTGTGTGCACCAATGACACCTGTCACCACAGCTTACTGTGAGGACCTGCTGCTCAACACCTCCAGCGCTAGCTTCACTAGCCTCGCGCCGCAGCTGGGCCGAAGGGAGGCGGGGCTGGGTTTACCCGGCCCCCGAGCGCGGTTTAAGGGCCCCGGACCGGAGAGGAAGGCATGGGATGGTGGAAAGAAACACGCCGCGTCCTTCAAAACAACGTGCCCTCGAGAACAAACACTAGAGACGGAGAGCTCAGCAGAGAGAGTATTCATTTGAACTTTGCAACATCGTAATAGACGGAGGGAATTAACAATTCCGGAGTTGTTTGTAAATACTCCTGGAGAACAGTTGCTTTTTTTCCCTGCAGTTCCGTTGAAGCCTTAAAAAACGGATTCAGGCGCGTCAGTGTACGTCTGATGAGAAATGTTTGAGTTCAGATGAGACCTCTGAGCTCCGATCGCAGACTTTGGCAAGTCTGAGCACAGTTGTTGAGATCTGGTCCGAAGCTGTTTAGAAGATGGCTGGGGTTTCAGGAGAACAATCAGCAGCGATGACTCACATGTTATCTCACTGCTGTCTAGAAAAATTAGACAGTATATTAAAGGGATGCCATTTGCGCTCTTTTCTAAGTTTTGTTTTATTTCAGCATTGCGTTTCTCTTTAAGTATTCATTTTCTCTTAAAATTCAGTTGGAGACATTAATAAAGAGTTGTTGTTGTCTGCTAAGAGAAATGTTTGAGTTCGGATGAGATTATTGAGCTTTGATTAGAGGCAAATCTTAACACAGTTGTTGAGATCTGTTTTAAAACTTCAGGAGAGTTGACTTGGTTTTTATGCGAAAAATCAGCACCCTGTTATCTCACTGCTGTCTAGAAAAAATGTTGAGATATTAAAGAGATGTTACATGACACTCTTTAATAACTCAGAAGTCTTAAGGAGTTCTGTTTTATTTCATATCAGATGTTTTTTTCTAAAATTCAGTTTGAGATACAAAAACAGTCTCGAATAGACCCAGTAGTTGTCATCCAGTAAGAGTACAGAGATGTAAGATGAATTTTGAGCTCAGTTTAAGACATTGTTGAGATCTTGTGAGATTTACTACGGTTTTAGGAGAGCAATCAGCATCTTACATCTTTTCACTGCAGTCCAGAAGAATGAGTTGAGATATCGTTTGTTGTTTCTTGGAGGTTTCTCTTTTGTAGAGCACATAAGATCTAGCTTAGTCTCAGATGTTTATCAAATTCTGTGGGACAATTTAAAGAATGCTTCTGAGGACATCTTGAGACAAATATACAGTCTGTATAAAATAATTTGATGTTTTTAAAAACGCATTGCATTGCGCTAAATACACAAAACAATGTTTGTTTGTTTTTTGCATCGTCATACGTGACCCTGGTCCATAAAAAGTTGTATGACGCACAAGTATATTCATAGCAAAAATGTAGAAGTCATAATTATATTTTTCTTAAGGTCATTTGCAGTGAAGATGTTCTTATTGTGATTCCTGAGAACTTCATTTGGACGACTTTAAAGGCGATTTTCTCAATATTTTTGATTTTTTTTTTTCGGCTCCCTGAGATACCAGATCTTCAAACAGTTTTCAGCCAAATATTGTCCTCTCCTAAAAAAACATGCATCTGAAAGCTTATTTATTAAGTGTTCAGATCATGTATGAAGCTAAATTTCGACTTACAACTGTTTTTGGGCTTTGGGGTCACATACTTTTGTCTCTTTGCGGTTTCCAACTTTGTCTCTCTTAAAATGTGCTCAGAGCTTCCCCTCACAGAAACTTTCTGCGTCAGGAGGAAATCCAGCTTCTACATTTTCTCCTGTTTAATCTCCTTGCTGTCTCAGAAAAGCTATTGAGACATTAATAAGATCTCATTTGTGATTTTTCTTGGCCAAACTACTTCGTAAACATCCATCCCCTGGTTTTATTTGAAAAACCCCTGATGGCTTTCCCCTCATTAACGCAAACACAGTGGCTTATAAATGCGATGTAATATTCTGAGCGTTGTTGTTGGTAATGGCTGTGAATGTTGGTGTCGGGCAGCGCTGGGATGGGGGTGAGAGCGACGAGAGGAGGGGAGGAGAAAAAAAAACAAAAACGCTTGTTTGGTTCAGGAACCATTTAACAACTTCCTCTGGAAATTGAAAAAGGAAATAGTTTGGGGAAGGATTGCAGGAGGGGGGAGACATGAAGCCCATATGAATTCCAGATGAAAAGTCGTACGGAGGGACGAACGGAGATATTGATGGCAGGCGCAGACGGAGCTGTTCAGGAATCGTGTGTGTGTGCGTGTGTGTGTGCGTGTGTGTGTGTGTGTGTGTGTGTGTGTGTGCGTTTGGGGGGTGGTGAGGCTAGTGTTTATGAGGTCATTTACCAAACTCATGTTTTCAACATTTCCTCTTGACTCAATTTTTTTTTTTTTTTTTTTGCTTTGTTCTCTGCTAATTGTTTCCATCCCAGCGAGACGAGAGAGTTTGAGAAATGCGCTATCTCTAATTCCCTTGCATTTTCTCAATGACATCTGCAGTCCGAGTCATGCTTCTATTTTGCGTTTGTCGGATTTAAAGCAACTTACAAATTATAATCAAAGCATAATAGGAGAGAAACGTTTATATGGGAAAAAAAACCAAGGAATCAGCGCAATTAGTATAACGTGATATTACATAATACTAATGTTGTTATGCATTTTTAAATACACGCTCTTAGCTTACTTAGTTTTTTCATCGTCTCCTTATGTAATGCGATCTGTCCATTTTTATTCTTATTGGAAAGTTAGTTGCACTCTAAAACTTCTCTGTAAAATGGGAACGACTGACTTTTACACGCATAGAAAAAATGCTTCAGTTTTTGGTTTGGTTTACATGAAGAAACCCCCCCCACCCAAAAACCAGACGATCATGTTTTCCAGCATTATTTGAGATCATTTTTCTAAAAGCGTCTCGAGCTTCAATAGAATCTAGAAAAACTGACCATCTGTGCAAAAGGCAACAATGAATTACTTAAAAAATAAACTCTATCTATCTATCTATCTATCTATCTATCTATCTGTCTGTCTGTCTATGTATCTATCTATCTATCTATCTATCTATCTATCTATCTATCTATCTGTCTGTCTGTCTATCTATCTTTCTGTCTGTCTGTCTGTCTGTCTGTCTATCTATCTATCTATCCATCATCCATCCATCCATCCATCCATCTATCTATCTATCTATCTATCTATCTATCTATCTATCTATCTATCTATCTATCTATCTATCTATCTATCTATCTATCCATCATCCATCCATCCATCCATCTATCTATCTATCTATCTATCTATCTATCTATCTATCTATCTATCTATCTATCTATCTATCTATCTATCTATCTGTCTGTCTGTCTGTCTGTCTGTCTGTCTGTCTGTCTGCCTGTCTATCTATCTATCCATCCATCTATCCATCCATCTATCTATCTATCTATATAGAAAAAGGTTTAATTTTACAATATATACTTCTGTTTTCTATATTGTTGTGAATATTTCTAGCAATGTAACATTTTAGAAGAGCATCATTTTGTATTTATTTATCACACGGGCGTAAAAAAAGCTTTTCAGCGCACACACACATGCATGCACACATTTTTGCACCGTTCAAATTAGATTATGTGAAACCTAGTAGGAAAACCCCGACCGCTGTATGACATACATCGAGCAACAGTCGTTTTCTGATCTACTGCCCTGATTATTCACGAAGCGTTTCACTGTCAGTCTGGTTTACAGTAAAGCTCCATCACATGAACCGCTTCTGTTTGCACGCGCACACATCTAGATCTTTCAGAGCGCGTGCACAGTGACAGACATCTGTCATGCTTTTAATCATAAGGGTTTTTGTCTCTCCTCATTCAACCGCTTATCGATCCTTCAGTCGTTCCGAGGCTTGTGGGGAAAATAGGAAAAACCGTAGCGTGTGTTAAGAATCGTTTAGTAGCCTTATCCGTGCAAGGTTATGTCATGATTATGTAAACTAACTGGTAAAGTTTGCTCTAAATGTGCGAATGTAGCAGAAAGGAGCTGTTGCATAAGGAAAGGAATTATGTGGGATGCATAACCGGAATTTCATTCACCGAGAAAAGGAGGTCAAAAAATAACAGCGCCTCTTTTTTATTTGCAGAAAGATTAATTAAGGGCCTGAAACAACAACGCGGGCGTCGCATTAATGCTCGTCACGTACGTTCTTAAGATTCGGAAATAAATAAGAGGTTTTTCGGGCCTGGAAACGTGAGACTGATTCAGCTGATGCAGAAAGCCTTCGGGCCTGAAGGTACGGAGACTGACTTGGAAGCTTTAGAGCCAAACAACGTGTTTGACTTCTGTTTAATGTTCACTATTTACTTCCAAATCTGCGAATTTCTGCTGGATCTTCATGCAGCGGTCCTGCTTTTGTCTTCGATAGCAGCTATGCGAAGATATACCACGCACTTCTGTTCGGTCGCGTATTTGCATTTAAGGAAACGGTTTTGAGGTTTCTAGCTTTAGCGCGGCGTTATGCCTTACCTAAACTACTAAACTGACTGAAAACAACCAATGACTAATCATTTTAAAACAGGATCAAAGCCAAGCGTAGAAGATTGATGAGGATAAAGGGTGCTTGCCCTGAGGTGAAGGAGCTGTTGTTTTTTTTCTTCAGTCTCTTTGGTGAATGTTTCATTTTTATCAGGCTGATCAGAATTTGAACTTCAAAGAAGAACTTTGTACTAAAAAGAGCCTGTGTGTGTACATGTGCAACAAGACACTGATGCTGCTTTCAACATGCAGCGCGTGAGTAAACACCACTGATTACTTGCCTGATTATTTCAAATAAAAATATCTCATATCAACTGACCAATGGGTTCTTCTATATATACATACATACATATATATATATATATATATATATATATATATATATATATATATATATATATATATATATATATATATAATGTGTGTGTGTGTGTGTATATATATATATATATATATATATATATATATATATATATACATTTTAATTAATAAAAAATATTGATGGTATCTTGACACTATAACACTGGTACAAAGGCTATTTTATGAGTCAGTGAATATATGAATTAATTGAAATAATATTTAACCTATTAAAAGAAGTCATTTATTTATGCACTTACATTTAAAACAAGAAGAAATATAGTTCATTAGAGCTAAGTATATAAGACATGTTACAGAGGCCGAACGGTTTTTAGGTAAATGAGTGAAATATATGATCGTCTTTATGTTGTTGTTGTCGTCTCACTGGAGGTCAGCTTGTGTTCGTCTCAGCTCTGGATCTGCCCTCTTTAAAGCAGAAGACGAACATAAAGAATAACGAGATGAACTCTCTCACAGATACAGTGACCAAACTCGTCACATGTCATCAAGCGACTCATTACATCTGCCTTATTTAACTAAATTGATATTCCCGCAGCACGCTGATTATTACGTGTGTGTGTGAGAGAGCGGTCCGCGTTCGAGTGTGGCGAACCTCAGGGTTCCTCGTGTAACCTGAATGTGCTTTGAGTTCCCAGAGCTCGACTCCTCCCGGATCCACGCTGCAGACGGGACAGTTTAATGTTCAGAACAGCACTTGTTCAGACACACACACACACACACACACACACACACACACACACAAACCTCAGCCTAAATACACAATGCTTGCTCTTAAGAAATAACACAACAAACTGTTCCTCAGTAAAGAGTACAGTGACATGAGAATATCTGCGAAAAAAAATACATTCAATGACAAATTTAATATAAATAATTTATTTGTGAAACAAATTTGCATGGTTTTACTGTTCAGAAGTAAATCATTTTATGGGCTTTTTTAATACATTTAAATATTATAATGAATATTTATTAAAAAAAAAGAATTTCTATAAACTATATATTTTAAGACTTGATATCAATATATATGCTTTTATAAATATTTATATATATGTTTTGTTGTTAAATAATAAATGAGCTAATTTTATATATATATATATATATATATATATATATATATATATATATATATATATATATATATAATTTATATACATAAATAATAAATGAGCTAATTTCATTTATATTTATTTATATATATATTTATAATAATATATATATAATCACAAAACAAACTATCATAATACTGTGGTATTTTAGACGTGCACCATGCTATTCTGTATGTTAGAATATTATAAATAAAACGGTATATTAATGTGATAATTAAAGTACCGCGTATTTATCTCCATAGCGAAAAATGTAGCATATTTCTATTTTCAAAAAGTAAAAAATGTAATTAAAAAAACGAAAATGTAGCGCTGACTTTTTGTGTGCGGTCGGTTACGTCATTATGCCCTGGCGGGAAATGGCGGGAATTAATTAAAGATGACCTTGTTGAGGCCGTCATTTCCACTCAGCGGACAGTCGGATGGCAACCTTCGCTTACTCACATTTGTTTTAATTTACTGCCGTGGTAATGGTTGTTATAAGGCAGCCGTTGGCGCTAAAGCCTCCTCATTAATTAAAAGAGCATCATGGGTTGTGAGAGGCTCAGAGGCAGATGTTAAGTTGCTCAGGGTTGTCAAACACTCATGTACGGAGGGGAATCGTGGGTTTATCTGTCTGGAATAACCTCAAGACATGGATATTGTGAGCAGCACTTCCAGATTCTGTTAGATGCGCATGGGATTGAACATGATCTGGCCCCGGCGCTTTAGATAACGCTTCCAGTTACAATTAGAGCTAATTGAGAGAGCTTTTCATTTAACGTTTTTAAGATACGAATGCACGTATTTAGGAACTGGGCGAAAGCGCCGAATGCGAACTCGTAGTCTTAACGGCGTCTCAGATTTGATCCTGCAGTCAGAGGGCAGAGGTCGCCGGCGTTTCTCACCACGTGATCAGAATCGCTAGGCGCGTGCATTTTATTGCCTCATACTTGCAGCAAGTATATAATTAAGCACACGAACTGCATGCAAGCTGTTGACTCGTGCGCAGTTTCGTTTGTTCCGAGGGATTTTAAAAGCAACATCTGAGTTTAATGAAACGCAAACACTTCAGCGGACATGTTCGACAGGCCCGTGTTACAGTATCTTTTATTGAGCACGTCTTAATAAAAAAAAATCTCTTTTTATTCATTGTTGTTGCTTTCCGTTGACTCGATTTAGATTTATGGGCTGTTTAAATGAGCTTCTGTCAAAGTCAGTTTTAGGAATAAGGCACAGATTTAAAAAATGCTGTCGTTCACGTCTGAAGAGCATCATCACGGAGAAAGAGAGCGCTCTCTAGTGGTCACTGTTAACTACACCACAGCACTTTTGACAAGTTCAGCTAAAACTGGCTTTGTGCAATTTGTGTGCATGCTGTGCAAAGCGCACGCAAGCGGTGATTGTTTGTTATCAGACTGAAAGAGCATTGACATGCAGCTCATTAGAAACAGCTTGTGCATTAGAGATCGGTGGGACATGCATTTAAAAAAAATTATATTTGGTTTAAAGAATCGGTTTGAGGACAAAAGGGTGATTTTTAAAATGTATTGCTCGACATTTCATATGCAAATGCAACTGTATGTTCAAAATATATTTTTGTGCTGTTTATGGGAGCGTGCGTGCGTATTCTCAACACGGTTGTATTTAATAAAAAAGAACATTTCAGCAATTTCCAAACAACTTCTCTATGCAATCATTTTTTTACATTTATTGTATTTCTGTGATAAAAAGCGTTAGTGTCACATGATCCTTCAAGAATCGCTCTAACGTCCTTCTCTAAAACATTTGTGACCATCACAAACGCGGGAAACGCTTGCGCTGCCTCGTATTTCTTGTGGAAAGTGCAATGCATTTTTATTTGCAAGATTCTTAGAAAGTTAGGACAGAAAAGAATGGCCTCGTCTGAACTGCCGCGCGCATTCATTTTATAGCTGTGTATGTACAGTTTATACACCAACTCTCATATTAATGCGTCCTTGCTCATTAAAAGTATTCATTTATTTAAAAAAAAGCATGCATGCATAAATGGTCCTCGGGGTACTGCAGTGAAATATTCCATTGAAGGGGCGACGACGGTGAGCGCAACAATAGCCGCTACAAATGGCTCTCCAATCGGAATTCCAAGGTTGTCCCAGACCGATTGTTTGCATGATTGAGGTGAGGTCAGTCGCGGTATGACTTCTGCTCCTCACAGAGTGTTTCAGGCTGGGCCGCTGAATAGCCGCCCCGGCCTGTAATTACCGGGTCCATTGCTCGGCCTATTGTCATGCATAGACGAGCAGGCACGACCCAGGGAGCACAGACAACATGCCAAACTAAATGTGGGGTGTGGCGGGTCACCTAGATCACCATCTCCTGATAATTACCCACAAGCCTCGGTCGGTAAAGGTGGAGGGGTCTGGGGGAAGGCGCAGGTTCCCACACAAAAGAAAAAAAACGACAATAAACACATAGCTACATAATGACTCGCCTTACCTTGCCTTTTTTTCCCTCCTCCCTTACAATGGAACTTACTCATTTCTTTCGCTTTATAATTACCGTGAGCGAGAGAGCAGGTGGGGCGAAGGCACCAACCCTTTAAAACCCAGATTGGCTTATGACAGGAGGAGACGGCTTTTGTCGAATCTCGCTGAACTCCGATTTCAAATGAATTTATACGAGCCGTGCGTTTCGGAAACGGGGCGACGGCGTTTGATCGCCGGATTAAAGCGGTGGCGCATCCCGTTTCCTTAAACTTTATATAAGGTGTAAAAGCACTTTCTACCGTCCTCGGGGCAGTAGTTACCAGGTGAGCCCAAGGAGTATAATTAACCAAGACTGTTGCAGTTAAAGAATATAGAGCGTGTCAGAGAGGCTTCTGTCAACTTTGGCCTTCGGCAGAAAACCAGGATTAAATTAGTCAGAGGTTCCTCTTTGTGTGTGTGCACATAGCCAGGAGGCCTGTGTTACGAAGATACAGCTAGATAGATAGATAGATAGATAGATAGATAGATAGATAGATAGATAGATAGAGAGATAGATAGATAGATAGATAGATAGATAGATAGATAGATAGATAGATAGATAGATAGATAGATAGATAGATAGATAGATAGATAGATAGATAGATAGAGAGACAGATAGATAGATAGATAGAGAGATAGATAGATAGATAGATAGATAGAGAGACAGATAGATAGATAGATAGAGAGATAGATAGATAGATAGATAGATAGAGAGACAGATAGATAGATAGACAGATAGATAGATAGATCTAAATCTATTAACATTTCTTAGCTAATATTAGAAACACATTGCATCCTATAAGTTTGAAGGTGGTCTGAGAATGTTACATTTGAATTTTTTCATATATATATATATATATATATATATATATATATATATATATATATATATATACATCTGAAATGTGTTATATGTAGCATGTCATTTATATAGTTAATCTTAAGACCATCGCAAAAATCTTATTTCTGAATTGCTATTAAAAGTTTGCAACATGTATTATTAAGTCTATCTGTAATGTTTCTGCTTGGTTATGAGAACGTTTTAGTAACATTCCATTCTGTCATTTTTAAAATGTTACGTTTGAACGTTCTCTCAATGTTTAAAACAGCTGCTGATCATCAGACCGAGAGACGGGTTTTAAGAGGAGCGCTCGGTTTTAACATTTAAAAACTAAAAGTGAAAATGTTATTGCATTAAGAACAATGTTTTTGAACATTCCGTTCTATTCTGAAAAACGTTTGAATGTTTCACTTTAAAGCCATCATGCTAATGTCATACTTAAACGTTCTAAACTTCCAAAATGTTTCTTACTGTTCATGCAAGCATTTACTGAAACGTTCCGTTTTGTCATTTTGAAAATGTTCCGAGAATGTTCCATATTTCTTAATAAAAAGAAGTTCCTGAACGACGACAAAAAACATAAGGGTTTCTGAAAACATTGTTCTAACGTTACACACACACACATATATATATATATATATATATATATATATATATATATATAAGTATAGAACATATATCAAATATTCAAATATTAGAATGTCCCCTATACCTTATTTTATGCCTGCTAACATTTCTGATAGATTTGAAGTTCTCCAACAATCCGGCACAAAAACAAAGGGAAGGAGGCAGAAGAAGGCAGCATCTAAACACATTTGCTTTGGATTTAGACAGTGCATCTCATGCAAGCTCTCTCATCTGGCGAGGATCGGTCGAGGCGCACAATGAGCCTCTGTCCCACGTACGCTTTTGTGTTGTTTCGACCTTTTTTTCAGTGTGTTTTTTTTTTGGTAAAGTGGTGGCACATGAAGAGGGGCGGTGCTGGACGTTTTCCCTCCATTATGTTTTAATCATCTTTGTTTCTAGCAGCCCAGAGAAGCTTTTCTTCTCCCGGCTCTCTTTCATTCTTTTAATCGCCTCCGTCAACCCAAAGCAGCGCAGTCAGACACGATCCCTTTTAGCGTTTATTTACCCCTAAACAAGCAGATAAGCATATGAAGAGAAACGTCCCGAGGGCCGAGAGAAGGCGCTCGAATTAGCCCTGAATTAGAGAATACCTGGAACAATGCATGATGAGGCAGAACAAAGGCCGCGGAGACCATTGTTGTTTGCGTGTCTCAAACAGGCAGCTGCGTGGAGAGCAGGGAAGGTGCTTTGTAATATAATGAAGCGAGGTGAGAGACGCTGTTTAAGTGTTCTAGCGTGACAGCGCTGACTTTGCAGACTCCAGCTCCTGACTGACAGATGCGTTTGGTTGTCTTCTTTTGTCTGAATCTGTGAGACGGGGACGGGTCCGGTTGCCTCGTCTCGTGACAGAACCGCCTCTGGCCTTCGCTGAGGATGCCACGTATCTGTTACAAAGTCAATCACAATATTTCCATAACATCTCTCTACTCGAATACAAATATATTTGCGCGTCGTACTGAATCGGCCCCCGGAGAGGAGATACGCTCTTGAGAGGCCGCTCGAGATATCGCATTTTAATACTCCAGTTTAGATCAGAACCTGTTGCACACAATCTACTGCATCTCGTCGGGTTGATGGTTCTTCCTTTTTTTGGTGTAGTTGTACAAACCTTCAGCTTGTGCTTCACTTGTCTTTTATACAGTAAATGCATGTTCAAATATGAGCCTCATGCACAATCTTTCTTTTCGAGGAGCGTTTATTTGTTCATCTCTTAATCGTCATTGGGGTTGCATTGCATTAAGTGTTATAAAACTTAAATTTCATCTTACTAAGGCATGTTGAGTGTGACGACTGATAGTTATATCATTTTATGTAATTATCTGCAAAACTGTTATATACTGTTATAAAGATCTTATTGAGTTAACTTCCAAGCATCGTAATTTCATACGTTTTGTGCATAAAAATTCCAGCATCTGCATCGAATGTAATATTTATCAGTTTGGTTTTTTTCCCTTCCATAATCCTGTTAAATCATGTCTTATGAGCCACAATATGTCAAATCTATATATATTAAAAAAATAAAATAAAAATATTTTTTTATTAAAAATTATATTAATTAATAAAAAAAATAAATAAATATATATATATATATATATATATATATATATATATATATATATATATATATTATTAATTATTTTTTAATGAATTTTTAATTCATCGTTTAATGCCTGCTTTATCATGACATGTTCATCACTAACTTTCTTCTAAAAATCATTTAGAGAAAAGCAATTAATTTCACGACGTTGAGATTGCAGACTTTGTTATATTAGCAAATCTAATCATCGTTGTTTTTTCTAAGATGAAGACGCTTTTGTCTCGATTCGTCCTCCATTGTATCTCCGTCGTCTTTTGCATGGTTATCTTCTCAGCTTTTTATCACCATGTTTTGAGCCGAAACATTCGAACGTTAAGCAAATGCTCAGAATGAGCCGCAAAAAACGCGTGCTTCCAGAAGAGCAGTGCATTTGCAAGTTGCAAATGATTTAGCAACTCGCAAAATTAAGTCAGCAGTAAATGTAAATGACAAACCGCTTCATGCATAAAAGCTGGAAACTTCTTTTTTTTTTTTTTTTTTTTAATAAAGCTTCAGGAATGCATGGGTTTAATCAATGGGCCAAATATGTCACCTATTTTAAAAGGCTTTTCTTGTGAAGTAAGAAAAATAGGGCTGGTAACCACATCACGGGGTAATTGCAGTTTGGCAGGTGTGCCGTAATGAGCAGAGATAGAGCGCCCAACAGGATGCAAATGAATTTTGGCCCCGGGCTCTTCCAGCGCGATGCATTCAAGGCAATTAAGACTCTGCCACTTTCTACAACAGGGGTCAGATTCCCTACAGATCATCCCAATATGACATGAAAGATCTAAGAGAGCAGCTCGGCGTGTCAAAACTTGAGGCGAGCCGGGGTGGCGATGAAAAGGAAGAGTTGGATGAACTTTGATAGACATCAGAAATCTGGGAAACAAAAACAAGGTGTAATTCTGCCAAGAAAAGAGAAGCATAAAAAAGGGAAGGCTGTTTCTTTTGGAGATTATGCAAGCGGCTTTGGATGGGAAGGAGTTCAGATAATAATGAAACAATTAAAGGCTTTAAGGTTGACCTGAGCTGTAAAACTTTTTTCTTTTTTTTTCACTCCACCTTTGCATAAATCAAATAAAGAATGCCGGAGTTAAGGAGCTGAAATCTCGCTCTCTTTATAGGGCTTGACTGGACTGATTACGCGGTCACCCCACCCCGAACCCTTTCCTTCCCATGATGCCTCGGGCTAAGACGCCACACCCCGCCTCAGCGCTCCCCCCCTCCTGAGTGGGATGGTCTCTGTGCAGGTGGGACAGGTAATTAAACTTTTACATCCACTCTCTTCTCTGGTGTAAATCAGCTTACTGTCACGGATCCATTCTGCTGGAAATTATGGTAAGATGAGGGCCGGAGCAGTTCAAACAAACAAAAAAAAAAAAACAAGCTCATGTTGATCCAAACCCATGGAACCCCATAAAAGGAGAGCGCATGTTTCATAGTTGGACACTATATATGTATAAAAAAAAAAAAAAAAAAAAAAAAAAAAAAATATATATATATATATATATATATATATATATATATATATATATATATATACATACTAACTATATATATACACACATATATAAAAATATATATACTAAAAATAAAATAAAAAATAAATATATATATTATAACACACACAATATATTTATATATATATATATATATATATATATATATATATATATATATATATATATATATATATATATTATAACACACACACAAATACAGCCAAAGAAATACTACATAGGTTTGAAGTCGAGCAATGTATTTTTAAAAAAGTAACTATTAATTTTAAACAAATTTTAATGAGGTACAATATAAATAATAAAGAGTTAAAGAGATAATAAAATACTGTATTTGACCCTGGACCACAATTTTTTTTTTTAAATTGAGTTTTATACATCATATGAAAGCTGAATAAGCTTTCCCTCGATGCGAGCATAGGTTGGTTTAGGACAATATTTGGCTGAGATACAACTATTTAAAAATATGGAACCCGAGGGTGCAATAAAACGAAATATTAAAGTTGTCCAAATGAAGCTCTTAGCAATGCATATTACGAATTAAAAATGAATTAATTAAAAAAATAAGAAAATTAATTAAAACAAATTTTATATATACATTTGTGGTAGGACATGTAAGAAAAATATATTCATTGAACATGAACTTTACTTAATATCCAAATTAATTTTGGCATAAAGGAAAAATCAATACTTTTGACTCATTCGGTGTATTTTTGGCTTTAGCTACTTAAAACGTAAGTTTCACTCATATCATTTATATTGATATATCCAAATACATTATTTT